>NW_019724759.1:476323-671225 GCF_002891405.2 Cryptotermes secundus | reverse complement strand
TGAATATGAATATGAATATGAACCTATAGAAGAGTTCTGTCTTCTGGGATATAATGCTGTGTAGTCTGTTGAAGATCAACAGATGTTTTGGAGGAACATGTCTCCATTTCCAGAGTTGAAGAATATACCAAATAAGAAACCAACAAGAAGCACATAGCAAGTTGCTTGTTGCCTCCTTCATTATTGTTGAAACTCATCTGACATTTCAGAAGAACATCTCACCTCCATCTTCAGGATCAGAGGAGAAGCCAAGAAATAAACCAACTACATGGCAAGAAACTGGCATGAAATAGACCTGCTTCATGACAGCTTTTTGTTAGCTTGACTGGTCTTCAATGGTCCACATGGCACTATATACCACAGAATAGAACTCTTCAAATCTACCACTATGAAAAACTAAAATACTACAGACTTACCTATTGCCAACCAAACGCCAAATCGTATCCATGTGTATACATCCAGCACTAACATGAGATACAGGTTGATGAATACACTGAGTGCAGGTACAATGGGCACCAAAGGAACCTGCAACAGTAGCACAACACACAAAATGGCATGCTCCAGTATCTCATTGCAACAGATGCATATCTTGGAATGCAGTATAAATCTAACATCTAATTTTATGTAATATATCACAAAATGTATTTCATGTAGAAACAAAAGAAATCTTTATTTACAGTGTAGGACTAGTAATGATATTAAATTAAAAGAACATTACAAACAATACTGCAAAATTCTAACTAATGTCATCAAAGCGGCTAAAAAAATTCACTACGACAGGAGGATTATAGACTCTAAAAATAAATCAAAAACTATTTGGAACATAATCAAAACTGAAACTGGGAAAAAAGAAGATAAAGTAGACATTCAATCCCTTGATATTAAGGGTGTTATAACTTCCGACCAACAAATCATGGCAAAAAATCTTAATGATTATTTTGTAACAGTTGCTGAGGATATTATTGATAATACAAGTATTAGTAAAACTGGACAGCCTATGCATGATAACTATTTAAATTATATGTCCTCAATGTTCACGAGTCCGCTGTCAAATATTCGACCTAAGCATGCCTCTACCCATGAGATAGAAGGAATCATCAAATCCTTAAAAGCCAAATACTCCCATGGTTATGATGAGATACCTGTCGCAATATTGAAAGCTAGTGCCCTATTTATTAGTTCTCCGCTAACATATATTGTAAATAAATCTCTTTCTTCAGGAATTTACCCAACTAGACTGAAATTTTCAATAGTAAAACCAGTATTTAAAAGTGGGGATAAACTTAACATCTCTAACTATAGACCAATATCTTTGTTACCGGCTTTCTCTAAGGTATTTGAAAAGGTAATATATTCAAGGCTTAACCAGCATCTAATACAAAATAAGATACTTGCTAGTGATCAATATGGATTTAGAAAAAACTCTACAACAAATAGGGCCTCTTTTAAATTATTAAATGAAATTTTAGTAGCCATGAACAATAAATTAACTATTGGGGGCATTTTCTGTGACCTGAAGAAAGCATTTGACTGTGTTAACCACGAAATATTTTTAAATAAACTGGGATACTATGGGATAAATGGAGTATTTAAAAAATTAATCAAGTCTTATTTGAACAATAGATACCAAAAGGTAGTATTAAATAATAGGACAACCTATAATACCACCTTTTCTGATTGGGAGATCATCAAATATGGTGTCCCACAAGGCTCTATATTAGGTCCTTTATTTTTCTTATTGTATATTAATGACTTACCCAAAGTAATAACAAATAATGCGAAGATTATTTTATTCGCTGACGATACTAGTATCATAATATCCGATTCGAGCCCTCATAATTTGGAAATTAATATGAATAAACAATTCTTAGCCATAAACAAATGGTTTGAAGCTAACCTGCTATCCTTAAATTTTAATAAAACCCACCATCTCCTGTTCAGGACTAAAAATAGTTTGGTAACAGACATAAGCATATATCATCAAAATAAGAATATCACTAATGTGCCAAATATTAAGTTTCTAGGTATTTATATTGATGAAACATTATCATGGAAGTCTCATATTGATAAATTAGTAATTAAAATGAGTGCAGCTTGCTATGCAATTAGAACTGTAAGAGGTCTCATGTCACAGGAAACCCTAAGGATGATCTACTTTGCCTATGTGCATACTATCATGAAATATGGGATAATTTTCTGGGGTAGCTCAGCAACTAGAATACTAGACATACCACAAATTTGCATCTTCCCACATCACGCCTAACAATCTTTCAGAAAGGACCATATTATTTTGGTATCAAGGCTTATAACCACCTGCCATCCAGAATCAAGAGTATGAGTAATGATGTGAAACTATTTAAATTGAGGCTAAAAAGATTTTTTCTTTCAAATTCTTTTTATTCCTTAGAGGAATATTTTAACCATGTATGTAATTAAAATTGGTAATTGTACCCCTGATATGTTATAATTTTATATCATTACCTAAGTATTTTGTATCAATTATTGTTTTATAATTTTGATCATTTTATGCATTGTACTTTAATATAAATCTTTTAACTGTCTTAATGACAAAAGTATGTATGTAGTTTTTGTATTTTGCGTATTTTAATCTATTAGCTTGGGACAAAATCCATATCCACTGGTCAGCTGTACCATAAGGATCAACGGAATGTATAAATGTAAATAAATAAATAAATGTATAATGAAAAATGAGAAGAAATTGTTCATATGAAAACAAAAGTGATGCCTTTCCATTTGTCTTCAAAAATTCCATTTGACTTATACATGGCATATTTATATGAGCTGTAGTAGTCACATGTGGTTAGTTTTTTTGTGTAATACCCAAACTCGTCTACTTACATTATTATTCACAAATTTTTAATTGTTTCCTCTGGTTTCCATCTTATCTAGGGACTTGTATAGACATATGAGTATCATGGAAAAACATTGTCTCAGTTTTAACCATTCTTTCTCTGTGCACATACATACACACAAATACACACATAACAGGAAGGATATAAAATTTGAGCCTACCTCACTCACTTAATTTGAAATCTGAACAATGTCTCACCTTGAATGAAAGTTTCACACTGGAATTGGGTTGCCTGCCAATAATAAATAACATAACAAGCATCAAAAACACAAAAACAACAGCCAGTATAACTGCCCACAACTTGAGATCCTTCAAAGCACTTCCTCCATATATGATGACTGAACAGAAACCAATAGTAAGAATACCTGAAAAGGAAAGCAGTGTCAATGTGGAAATTTCGTAACAGGGGTATAGTACGTCTTAATGCAAGTAGCGGCATTCCTCAGTTGCTGCAGGTACTTGCAAATACAATCCATAATTGTAACTGTATTAGTAGAGGAAAGGTTCCTGTGCTTTTGTTCTTTTATTGGTATGCTTAAACTTTTGCTTCCACAGAATTAGTTTGTTTAGCCTGCATTTCATATCCATTGTTTTACTGTTATGGTGTATGCATGCAATCCAGCTACAATTATCTCTAAGTTAATAACTAGCCACCAGCCCCATAATACCAAGGAATTAATCCCACAAGTGCCAAGTGGAAAAGGTTCTGACATTTACAATAATTTCTGTACCTGACAGCACATGACATCTATTGGCATTTTATCTTAGCTACGTGCTCAAGGAACATTTGAAAGTACTAGAAGTTCTGAGGAAAATGGTATACATGTGATTTGCCCGTTAAAGAAGAGCAGCTCTGGCAAACTAAAATGGCAGCTTAACATTGTATGAATCAACAGCTGGCACTCCTGGGATCAGAATCCCTTGTTCTTGGATAACAAAGTTTAACTTCATAAAGCAAAAAGTAATGAAATGTAACTCACTGAACAAGACAATTGACCACTTGGTTATGGACGATGACAATAAGCTGGGATATTTAATCATAGAAAGGTTAAATAACAGTTTCATGAGATGAAGAACTGAGCCAATGATACCAGCATTACCAGAATGAATCCCCTGTTCATGTGAGGGATAATCAAATGAAGATGGAGATGGATCTTCATATCTGAAAAACATAAACGTTACAATAAATCATAAGCACAATAGACCACTCCCGGTCGCGGTGCAAGGCCGAGAAGGCTCACCTCTTATACATTCATACATTATATAATAAATAATTCCCAGTTCAGTAAGTGGGTATTTGAGCCATTGCAGTATCTGTAACCTTCCATGGAATCATAATAAAACTGCAAGATACAAAATAAAAAGTAATACACATGAACTACATGAAATTTTAGCAGTGAAATTTGTGTATTAGTAGCAGCTCAAATGTGTGATCAAACATGATAATACCCTGCACCCACAGAATAAGTGAATGTGATTTCATTTAAAAGCAATACAGAAAAATGATACTGAGAATGATATGACAAGTATTTTAACAATTTCTTCTGTATGTCAGATGTAAATGCTGTATTGTGGAATGATATACTGTGTAATTAGTTACCTAAGAATGAGGACACAGATGGCAACAATGGTATATGCTAAGAGAGTTCCAATAGACATCATGTCAATAAGCTGCTGCAGATCAAAAATGGTGGCCATAATCCCTGCAAAGACAACACAACTGCATAGTGTTTTCTTTATATGCATCTGTGGCAACTTAGAAACAATTTCTAGTACCAACACAACTCAAATATAAAGTTTATTTTTATCAAAGAGATGGTAATAGAGTATATTTTAAATTATATTACTGACCAGTAAGTTGAAGAATACTATCTTTTGGGACATGACACCATGTACTCTGATAGAAGCAAGCACTCTCTTTGCTGCTTGGTCGTTGCTTGCTCAGCTTATTCTTTGACTCTGAAGGTAGAGGTAGTACTTTCCTCCAAAATGTCGATGAACTCCTACCATACTACACACTGTCACATTACAGAAGATAGCATTGTTCACGGTCACTGTTGTGAGAACCTCCTAGCTCACAAGCACCAAGTTATTGTGAGCAGATAGCCAATGTTTCTAATTGACATATCTTGTTCATGAAACTGAAAAGGTTAATAAAACACATTTTTATAGCATACTTAAACTGGTAGGGTTATTTACAGTGATGGATCAACTGCAATAGTCAGAAAGTATTTAAGAGACTTGAAGAAAATTGTGCTTTATTACCATAGTTTTTTAATTTCCCTGTAGAAAGTCCATCAGGAACATTCAACAGGATAAAAGAAGGTTGGAGTATAGTGGCCTGAATCAGCATGCCATTAGAATTAATTTCATACAAAAAAGTACAAGTACAATTAATAATAACGCATATGTATGTGTCTGTATATGCAGTACAAAAGAAAATGCTAAAGATTTTATTTTTGCTTCTAGTGAAATTGTAGGCTGAATGATGATTTTAATGTATAAGTACTGGGTAAACTGCCATGAAAAATTATTAGAAAAATTGTTAATTATAATATTATATTTTCCTTTAAAGGTATTGTAAAATATCTGTTCATTGCAAGGAAACTTGGAAGACAGAGGATAATAAAATAGATTGTTTTGGAAGTAATAAGCAGCAGTGAAAATAAATGGATAAATACAATTTTAAAAAATTACAGTGCTGCAATGTATAATTCATTACAACATTGGGCCTATTCTATTAAATTCAGGGGTTACACAAGAGGGTCCTGTTGTATTACACACATAGTACAATAAACTAAACTATTTTTTTATATTTGTTTCATTCTGGTCCGTCACACTAATAATATTATGAAAAAGTTAAATAGTTCTGTCTAGTGTGACTGGTTAAGATTTTCTTATTTCAATTATTCATGCCCTTACATAGTTCGGTCTTCAGAGACCATCTTCAGAGGGACATCTTTACATCAATACAGTTAGAAGCCACTATTACAGCACATGTTCTAAAAGTTAAAATATATACATACAGTATAAATAACTATTTAACTTTTTCATAATAAACTAAACTAATTAACATATACATTATTTCACTTGCATAATCTAAACAATGGATATGACGTTTCTGAGAACCATTAAAAAAAAAAGAAAAAGAAGGGATAGAATTGGAAATGAAATCTTTAAAGAAATTTTGGTTAAAATTTTGTTAACAGGCACAGAAGAAAAACAGTTACAATGGCTTAGCCAGCTAAAGAGAATGGACAGAACAGAGATAACACAAAAGGCATCAGAATTAATGTTTAAAGAAAAGATATTTGTGGGATGATCCACAACAAGTTGGTTCAGCCAGATACTGGAAAACAAGTAGAGGTAGAGGTAGAGCAAAGAGGTAGGAAGAAAGAAGAAATAAGAGATCGTTTGTTGACCAACCCATATAAATTGGAAACAATGCCTGAAGAAGAAGAATTCATAAGCTAACAAAGAAACTAGTTTAGAGGCATAATGGCAGTTATAAGAAGAAGAAAAACTGATTCTGTGAATGATTCAGTGATTCAGTTTTCTCAAAGTTTGTGTCAGACAATATGCAGATCAACACTTTATGAAAGACATTACCAGCCAATAGTCCTGAGAGTAGAGTAGCCAGCACAGGGGTCTTCGTTCGTGGATTAATCCTGGCTAAACAGCGGAACAGCAACCCATCATTAGCCATTGCATACAGGATTCGAGGTAGAGGGAACATGGCTCCCAACAAGCTACATCAAATAAAAATGAAACTCTGATAAGAAAAATTAGGCTCTCTGAGGCTGCACAACATTTAACATAAACTAATTGTTTCAAATTGGGCAGACAGTAGCGTAGTTGGTTGAGGCACTACGCTACAAGCCGGAAGGTCGTGGGTTCGATTCCTGATGAGGTTATTAGATTCTTAATTGATCTAATCCTTCCAGCTGTGCTATGGCCCTGGGGTCAACTCAGCCTCTAACAGAAATGAGTATCACGAATTTTTCTGGGGGGTAAAGAGCGGCTGGTGCATAAGGCTGACAATCTTACCTCCACCTGTGAGCCAGGTGTCTAGAAAATGTGAGAGCCTCGATGTCTCACAAGCCTATAGGCCTTCACGGCCTATTACAGGGATAGCTTTACCTTAACTTTATACTAATTGTTTCAAATGCTTGGATAAATAATAAATAAACTTCTTTTAACAGCCCGTGTATTACATTTGTTCAAATACTAGACATGTGTTCAGTTGGTTTTCTTTTGCAGAATAATATTTTTTTAATTATCTCCTATACAAATACTATTTTAAATTTACTAAATAATTTTGTACCTAAAGTTACTAACTGAAACAGAACAATCAGTTTGGTTTCATTTCAAAGTATACAGTATTGCCCATTATTTAATGACTGCACATTTAACAGCAAAATTGCTTGCACCTGCAAGTGAAGTTATAAAGTAGTGTTGTGACAAAGTGTATATGTACAATTGTAAGAAGTAAATTTATGTTTTCGTACATAAAAAAAATATACCAATTGTGTGGATAAGATGGTCTTCATGTGGTGATGTAAGCAATGTATTCTTTACCTTGTGCAGAGTGCAAACACAGCACCCACTGTCACAATCCACATTATAGCTGGCCAGCCAACTTTTGTAAAGACATGCGGTAGAGGTGCATTTTCATCCTGAAACAGCAACATCATGTATAGTTTACAAAGCCTCTGATTCGCCCTGAAGATGGTAACTGCAATATATGACAAAACACTGAACATATTGAATGTGTGACACAACTAATATCCAAAAGTCAAAGTTAGATATTATATAGAGTTTTCACAGATCTAAGTAAACTGTTTTGCCATTACCACTCTTCCTCCCTGATGATGAAAGCAAGAGATTTCTTGGAAATATTGGTAATGTCCTACAAGACGACACAGCATAACATCCCAGAAGACTGTAATCTTCGTGGTGACCACGATGAGAACCTCAGATCTTGTACAATATCATACAATTCAGTACACAACACTACAAGAATATTCTACTACATATAAACAGTTTAGGCTTGTTATTTTCTGAGTATGTATGTTGCGAAGTATTTTTATTTACTTATGGTCAATTTAATTTTGTCCAATATTCTTCTTTCAAGGTTAAGTCCATATACAGATGAAATCACTGGGGATCATCAGTGTTGGTTTCAACATAACAGATCAACTACAGATCAGATCTTTTGCATTCGTCAGATATTGGAGAAAAAATGGGAGTACGATGAGACACTACATCAGCTATTCACAGACTTCAAGAAAGCCTATGATTCAGTTAGGAGGGAAGTATTGTACAATATTCTGATAGAGTTATGATACCCATGAAACTAGTTAGGCTGATTAAAATGTGTTTAAACAAAACATATAGTAAAGTCCATGTAGGTAAACATTTGTCTGATAAATTTCCTATCCAGAATGGTCTAAAACAAGGAGATGCTTTATCGCCACTCCTTTTCAACTTTGCTTTAGAATATGCCATTAGGAAGGTCCAGGGAAACCAGGTGAGACTGAAATTAAACAGGACACATCAGCTGTTGGTCTATGCTGTTGATATGAATGTACTGGGTGATAATGTAGATACCATAAAGAAAAACACACAAACTTTAATTGACACAAGTAAAGAGGTTGGTCTAGAAGTAAAAACAGAGAAAATTAAGTATATGTTACTGTCTCATCACCAAAATGCAGGGCAAAATCATGACATAAAGATAGGAAACAGATATTTTGAAAATGTGGCACAGTTGAGATATTTGGGAACAACGATAACAGATCAAAACCTGATTCAGGAGGAAATTAAGAGGAAATTGAACTCGGGTAATGCTTGCTACCATTCAGTCCAGAACCTTATAAATAAAGCTGCCTTTTCACAACATTTCAAGTTGTTGAGGTTAGGTATTTTTAATGAAACTTGTGTTTTAACCATTTTCCCAATTGGCATTTAAAAGGTACTAATGCTAACATAAAATCTGAAGTTGTCATGAATAATCAGATGTCTCAGTAACGAAACTGTCTCTGTCTCCAACATCAGCATCCAATAAGAGTAGCATCTAGTTGGCAAACTCCATACTAGCAACCTTATGCTGAAATAAGTCACCACTCATATAAATAAGCTAACAGAACATGAATAATGTGGAATCAGGAAAGAAAAAATTACAAGAATATGGCCTGTAAAAATAATAAGGATGCTGAGTAGGACATCAGAATTAAAATTTTAAAGAGGTACTGATGGGATGACAGAACAAGATGCCAGGTACTGGTAGACAAATAATAAAAAAAAAGGGATGTGCTGGAAAGAATCCTGAGAAGGAAAGTTTGTGACAAGAGAAATCATATTGGAGACTTTCAATCCATTGGTCTGTATAAAATAAAACTGTACATATGCATATAAAAAGAGATAAAACGAACTTATCCACATACCTCCAGATCCAAAGTGTAATGCTACATTTTCACTACATCTGTTACAAACATCTCTACTTTCTACATACATATAATTGTAAGCAGTACTGGGGAAATGAATGCCGGTCACATATATCTTTCCAAAACGGCCTTAATTACGTATCTCATCATATACTTTTCCTGTCATAGTTTCACTTTATGCCATAAATCAGGTGGCTGTGAGATTCATAGTGGACAAAGTGGTACTGAATCAGGTTTTCCTTTGAGTTTCTTCAGTCCTTACCTGCTAGTTATCACTCCATCATTGCACAACACTAATTGTTCACTGCTCTCCAAGGTGTGTGAGAGCCCTGATCAGGCAGCACATTATCACATCCTTGGTTTTAATTTGGGGGGATTCATCTCTGATCTGCCTCTCGGCTGGTTACAGCATAAGTAAGTAAAGATTTTATCACAGTTAACAGAAAAATATTTCAAAGAGTGTAATTTACTTTGAAACAAATCAAAAAGTGCTGAGATCAGTAAAACATTTGAGGATTTCACAGTAATATTAAGCCATAAGATCTTCTTGGGTGACAACATTCATTGATTTTGGGCAGAATTCTAAAATTCTGGAGACTCTCTCTCCATGCTATACAGTTTAAAAATTGTTTTTCATACACCTACATCATGGAGACCCAATTTTTCACGCTTTCATCCACCCATTGTCCTTCATAGTACGTGTATTGTCCTTGAAGGTGGGGTCATCATGATGTACGAGTATATAATCCAGTACATGATTCCCTGATGATGGAGACTGATATCTTTGAAACTCTGCACCAAACTGAAGCCTCTGATCACTCCAGAAGATTTTCATTATTTGGCACCGTAAGAAAGTAACTAATTTTGGAATCTATAATGAACAGGGGGAGCAGGAGTCTACCAGATGTACAGGAGTTATGATTATTGATCTTTTAACCGTAAGTGCACCACTAACCTGGTCGTAGTAAGGCCACATCATTGTGAGTACTGTTGAGATTCCAAAGTATGAAAAGAATATTATAATCAGAGATATTACAATAGCAATTGGAATTGATTTTTGTGGATTCTTTGCTTCCTCTCCTGAAAATAATAATGTACAAATATGTAAAAATCTGATACTTATATTGACCCATCCAGATTAATATGTAAGTAGCCACGAAATAAAGGTGCAGTGAAAAATTATGACAGTTGTTCAAATGAAACCATTTGAGGAGTGTTCTTGGAGGAGTAGATTATGTAAAGTTGTCACCATACTTAACTAATTACCTGCCATGCCATGAAGACGTATGGGAATTGGAGGTATAGCTTTGCAAATTCCTAACCTTAGCACTACTTGGAGGATAGCAAACAGATTCATGACCCGGGCAGGGAGAAGGAGTAGAGACCATTTTAAGTAATGGGCATTGAGGCAGGCATCCCATCAATGCACCATCCATTCTCCTTCGTAACTCACTGAATATCACGCAAACAGCCACATGATCACCAGCAATCAGCCATTTTCGCTAACAGCGCTATGAATTGGTTTCATTTGAATAACCCTCAAATATCAAATGAGAAAAGAAACTATGATTTGACTTATCAACTTTGTTCTTGACAAATTCTGCCAGCTAACACTTAACCTATCACACTACTAAACCATTTACTCTTCATAGATATCTAAATGCAGATTTCTTTACACTAGGAAACTATGATGCGGATTAGTCTGTACTGGGTCAAAGAAGGATTAAGTGATGAGGTTTCTCATGTGCTCCTCAATTGGATGACAAACTATTCAGTAATGTATAGAATTGTTTTGTGCTCTACAGTATTACCTGTTGTTGCCACACAGTCAAAACCAACAAATCCATAGAAGCACTTTGCTGCTCCTGCCATAATGCCTGACAATCCAAAAGGCATGAAACCTCCTTCCCCCGCTCTTGAGGCCACAGCTTGTGGAATTTCTGATTTGGATATTGCCCAGTTGTGAACATCAGCTAAAACACAAATTCATGTATTTTCTTATAAAGTTATGATTTCCAGTAGCCTGATTTCTGATTAATTAATATACTTTTCACACATTTCATGCTACCTTATATACATACTAGGTCTATGCAAATCACAGATACAGTTTAATGTCTACAAATAACATGTTATAAAAGTTCATTCACATATTTAAATTTCCTTCAGTCTGTAAATTTGGTGTGCACATTTTTATAAAAATATTTTATTCAGTGTTTAAACATAATATGTACACAAAACCAAACTGTTTTTTCAGCACTAACACCTTCTAAATCACTAAACTGCAATACAATCAAGCATAAGTTCGACTATGGTAAAATATTATTCGGTGTCTAGAATATGCACGTGTATATATATATATATATATGCAATAATGTAAATAATTGACCAAATGTTAACTTGTGCTTTGTAACTTACATTTCAAAGATCCTGCTATTATAACAATTGAGACAGTGAGCAAATTAACACCAGTGAATATGTTGTTGAGAAATGTAGATTCTTTCACACCACTAGACAGGATACCTGTTGACATAAACCAAAAGTTCATGGTTCCATTTTAACTGACAATAATAAAGAACTGTTTAGTATTTTTCAAGTAAGCAATAAGAGAAATATGAAATGATTCTGGTGCACGATGAATCGCAACAAAAGTGGATGATGATCGAGAAATCTACATTTAAATTCCATAAATATTCAAGCTTCAAATGCTTAATACACTTACAACTGATCACAAAATTGCCTATTTAATACATACTCAGTGTCCAAACCAGGAGTAAGGTTGACACCTTTCTGTTTTTGGTATCCAATTTGTTATGTTGGTCAAATGGGCTAAATAAAGATACTATATAGCACATGACATTGCTGTTGTTTGTGTAACTATTCCTGTGCAACAACACAGTAGCAAAGAAACAACACAGACTTACACGACACAGTGCACAAGGAACAAGAACACAGCTACTGTTGAGTCAGCCCATTTTCAAGAAGGACATGTGTCCATAATAGTCTACATCTTTGAACCTTGTCTTGTTAATATTTCAACATATGTTTAATTCACTGCGATGTGTCAAACTGTCCTCAGAGAAGGGAGGTGAGTAAGTGACTTATACATTAGAGATTGTAAGACTCCAAAACTTACCTGCCAAGACCATTATAACTGCAAAGGAAAAGAAGTCTGGATATTGTGAAAGAAAATCAATATTGATAGGCATGATTTCTCTCATCTTATTCTGCATGATATTGCCTGCAAGTTTATCAATGTAGCTGCTAAGTCCACGAGCCACACTTGCTGTTCCTGAATACAAATACAAGACCTCTATCAGTTCTTCAAAAATAAGAGCCTGTTTACTTTAAAATTAGATCAATCATTCTACATACTATGAAGTCTTCTTCAGCAATTAGAACAGCTGATTACCTGGATGACTTCATTGCATACAGTCACTATGAAAGCTTTCAATCTTATATTCTACAAGATGTTACAACTACTACTGTACCCTTTTATTGGTTTAGGTATTTTTTCTGTCTTGAAGGAATCCCCAGAGCAAATATTTCACTAATGACAAATTATACAAATTACATTTATTTGCTGGTCAAGAGAATTGGCAGTGGGGTTAAGAAGCATATATTCCTTTCCTGTGTTTTCTATAAAGGAGGAAATACACTCAATATTAATGATGAGAATTGAAGGTATTTTTGAAAAAGTATTCATCTCCTTAAATATTCTATGTTGCTCAGAAGAAAAGAGTCGTAAATGGCTTAATGTAAATTTGCAAGCAAATGTTCTGGCTGTCACCATTTTGAAAATCATTCTGATGGCAACCAGGTTGTGGTTTTTCCAGGGAAAGCAAGACACATGAAGATGACTGGTATCTGTGTACAAATCATGCGACCCACAGAAATTCTGAAGGGATAAAAAGCAATTTTATATTCTGAGCAGGGGTGAATTCATTATGAGCAATTTTTAATCATGGTATCTAAGATTTAGAATACTCCAATTCAGTCAACCAACCACCAACCAACCAACTGACTAAGTGACTGAGCTGTTACATATCAGTGCAAAACCTATTCTTGAACAAGGAAAACTGTAATACAAGCATTCACAGTTAAAAAACTAATAATTCAAAATCATTTGTAGTGAAAGTGTTGACATCTGATGTCAGCGGTCACTGTCATACTCTGGGAAAATGTCTTTAGTACCAACCATGTGGGCCTCAAAGCCATTTTGTCTGTAACAATGGCAGAAATGAGACAGAATAAATTTTCCTAAGTAGGCGTGCATTTAAGAGATTTATCTTCAATAGTACTGCATTTTTCTGATCACTTACCTATAACATATTCCAAAACAAGGTTCCATCCAATCACAAATGCTACAAATTCTCCCACACACACATAACTATAGATGTACGCAGAGCCTGCTCGGGGAACTCTGGCTGCAAACTCAGCATAGCAGATACCTATAATGGTGAAACAGGAAGTATTCACTTCTTGTCTGGAATCGCCTTAAAATTAAAACTGATGGAACAGTACATTCACATTTTTATCGAGACATCAAAGAATCCACTATAACTAGTCTCTTAATCTGACACCTGGACTATATTTAATACTTTCTTTTGCACATCTTCAATAATTTTACTGGAGAAAAAGTAAAAATAACTAATCAGTTATATATTAAACCATTTCTTATCTTCAGGGATTGAATTAGTAAATAAGTATACAATAATATATTCTAAGAAACGGAAGTCATTACAAGTCTTTAACAAACCTAAAGATAACTACCTATCATATTATGATGGTATCTATAGATACTATAAAGAGAAACGCACAAACTTTAATTGACGCTTGTAAGGAGATTGGCCTAGAAGTAAATACAGAGAAAACTAAGTATATATTGCTATCTCATAACAAAATACAGGGCAATATCAGGACATAAAAAGAGGTAACAAATGTTTTGAAAATGTGACACAGTTAAAATATTTGGGCACGATTATAACAAATTACAACCTGATTCAGGAGGAAATTACGCTTGCTACCATTCAGTCAAGAACCTTTTGTCTTCTCATCTGCTGTCTAAAAACATAAATATTCGAATATACAAAAATATAATTTTGCCTGTGGTTCTGTGTGGGTGTGAAACTTGGTCCCTGACATTAAGGGAAGAACACAGACTGAGAGTGTTTGAGAACAGGGTGTTGAGGAGAATATTTGAACCAAAGAGAGATGAAGTGACAGAAAGTTGAAGAAAACTGCATAATAGGGAGCTTCATAACTTGTACACTTCTCCAAGTATTATAAGAATGATCAAGTCAAGGTGGATGATATGGGCAGGCCATGTAGCACTAATGGGGGAGAGGAGGAATGTGTATAGGATATTGGTGGGAATGCCAGAAGGAGACCTCTGGGAAGGCCAAAATGTAGGTGGGTGGGCAATATTAAAATGGATCTTAGAGAGATAGGATGCGATGGTACAGACTGAATTTGAACTGGCTCAGGATAAGGACAGGTGAGGGGCTCTTGTGAACACGGTAATGAACCTTCAGGTTCCATAAACTTGCCCTATACAAACTTCTTAATTTCCACGTACCAAATCGCATGTCCATTTTCTTTAGCTTCGGTCATTTATCCTGAAAATCCATCCAGGTCAAAGGCCCTTTATGACATTTTGTAACAAGCTTATTTTTTACATTGAGGAGTTATTAGCTCCACACCCAAGCCCCAAGCTGGAGAGCCACCCTTTGTCAGCTGTCCATGACTGATTATTCAATATATTTTCAGCTACCCTCCATATCTAGAGGCCATCTCTTCCATCCACAAACTAAGGGCGCACCGCGCTGTGATTTCAAAAAACCCACCAAATGCAAATTCCTGGCATTATTATTAGTTTTCCATTGTTTTCCTCAGTCCCTTCAAATTAAACTTGAAGCCACAAGTACTTCTTACAATGTTCTTTCAGTCTCAACTGCCTTATCATTATCATTATCATTTATTTACATGTCAAAAATCCTTTACAAGGTCATAAGACTCAGGATATAGACAATAGTCCAATATAACAATTAAATATAATAATTACAAAAAATATAATACGTGTTAAAATATTTATGTAAACATCATTTGTCATTTCACACTGTACATAACCTTGGCATACACTGATAACTGAAGACATGAAAAATTGAACCAAAAAATGCTTACGGAAATTTCTTGTGATTGTAGAAATGTTTCACCATTTATGCATTAACCTTTTCAAATTCACATAAACAATATTTAAAAATAAAATTCCCATCTCATTATAAACACAATGAATGAATGAATGAATGAATGAATGAATGAATCTCCATTAAGAAGACCAACTAGTTAACTCTTTTTAAAAATATCACTGTTTATTCTGGGAATAACACAACACATATAAATATGCTCTGTGGACAAAATGAGGAGTTTCTGCATGTTAAAGCAGGCAGTGCACATAGTAACCACCATCTTCTAAATGGCTGAGAATGTCTAAAATATTCACACAATACAGCATTTCTTCTAAAGCACCCAAGAGTACAGTTAAAATGAAACATAAAAACATAAATCAGTTTCTACTGCAGTTTCCTCATGCTTGCTTTTACGAGCAAAATCAATTACATTGATTTGCTCTGCTAGCTCCTTAAAAGTAATCTCGTGAAAGTGTTGTACTTTAAGGAATGTCTCTTTCACAAACAGACAACATTTTTTCACCTATTACTGAACAAAAAGCAAGTTACATAATATGTAATTGCAAATGTTCCCGACATGAAAGAAATGAACACTGATATTTGTAGCAGAATATCAATAGCTTATAATGAAATTCAATTGGCTGAATTTTTAGCTATACCTTCATATCAGACAATTGAATTCCAATTGCAAACTTACAGATTTCCTTCCAACAAGTGGTGAAATGTCCAACTCACATTTTAAATACATGACAATTGCTGCATATGGTGTTAATGGCATGACAAATATGTCCTGTCCACAGCTTCTGTGAGACTGCAGTAAGGACATGGCATCAAAGTCTAGCCCTGCTGGGAGCACAGACCATTACAGCAGCTATGTATATTACTGCTAGCAATAATACAAATATCATGAACAATTCGCTGTAAAACAATACAGGTAATGGGGCATCAGTAATTTTCAATTAAGATCTAAAAGTTTGTGATGTTGGTACATTGCTACAAGTATCATATTTTTGGACATTATCCATCATCTTGTCTATATTAAAAAACAGTCCTCTTTATTTTTCAAAACACAGAGATTTGGAGACAAACATTGTGTTTTGAAAAATAAACATTTAGAATCAGTGAGCAGAGGAATATCCTACACGAAATAAGAGAACGGAAGGCTAATTGGATTGGTCATGTTTTACGCATGCCTTCTAAAAGAAGTTATCGAAGGAAAGATAGAGGGGCAGATAGAAGTAACAAGAAGATGAGGAAGAAGACGTAAGAAGATGCTGGATGACCTTGGGGACAGAAGAGGATACTGTCATTTGAAGGAGAAAGCTCTAGATCGCATTAAATGGAGGAACTGTTTTGGAAGAGACTGTGGACCTGTTGTCTTGACAGATTACTGATGATGATGATGATGATGATGATGATGATGATGATGATGATGATGATGATGATGATGATGATGATGATGATATATCACACATACCCTACTTATTCTCAACAATAAGTTCTGCTCTTCCTTATTTATCTTTATTTAGTAACCAGGATACACACACTTCATTTACAATATCAGCTGTCTAATATGATGGCATCTATGATCATACATCTCACAGTCAGCTGTTTATAAGCAACAGTCATACAGTTCAGCTATTCAGTACTGTCTCTCTAACAAAGACCTACATTTTTCTGATACCATGTAATATCACTCTTCGTCACATACTTATTTTTCCAGTATGATCTGCTGTTTGTATCCAGGTGACAGATACTTATTCAGAGACTCTGAATAAAGAGGTAACCGCTGCGTCATTGGGAATCCCCAGTAATCTCTTATCTGTCGACAAAGATTAAGATCCAGTTCTGCCACCATCAAACCATCCTGAAGACGACTGAGTCCTGGGGTGCGGCTACCATCCGGAGCAGCTGCATAGCTGGACCCATAAAAATGGCCAAAATCTTTGTGGGCTGGACGTCCATCACCTGATGAAAATTCGTTAGGATATATCTCTGTACCAACTCGGTTAATTGCAAAGGTGAAATATCCATTTGCAATGGCCGCATTACGTGCTTCAACTCCCCACAGGGGCTCACTAAGTTCACCGACAGTTGCTGATGGATTGAAAACGATCTCAGCGCCATTTAATCCAAACATAAGCCAATTAAGTGGATGATGGCGACCATAGCAAATATTTACAGCTATCCTTCCAAATCTGGTTTCAAAAACTGGATGTCCTGTGTCTCCTTCCATGTAATATGTGGACTCATTGAAGTCTCCAACTCTGGGGATGTGGTTCTTGCGGTGCTTGCCCAACACCCGACCAGTATTCGATATCACAACTGCAGTGTTCCACAAGATATCTTCATGGTCCACATCTCGTTCCAAAATTGGGGACACAATAACGATGTTGTGTTGCTTGCAGAGACGCCGTAACAACTGCGTAGTCGGCCCGTCCTCGGCTGACTCGGCCAGTTCACACCAGGGCTCCTTCTCTCTGGTGCAGAATACAAATGGGCAGGGCCAAGCCTCTTGCAAACATAGCACGTTGACTCCACACAAAGCCGCCGCCTCCACAATCGTTGTAATGCGTTCATGGATCGCGTCTCTTTGTGCCTTCAGTGGGGCACTTGTAGGAAGAACGATGTGGTTCTGAATGATGCCCACTCGAACAACTCTGGGTGCTCTCAGCTGCTCAGTTCGGGCTTCGAATTTGTAACCCTGAATCTCGAAGCCATAATTCAGCGCAAGTCTCTCAGCTTCGTTGGGAATACTCAAAGCCTGTAATTCTTTGCCGTAAAATACCCGCTTTACCTCTGCCAGAGCATCTGGCGGCATATGTTGCGATAAAAGTTTTTCCACACTTTCATATTCTGGCTTTCTGGATGACATCCTGCGTACTGCACACTCTATCCCACTCTCTTCGGTATCACACAGTTATTTATAACTCGCCGCGCACTGCGCCGTGCCCCTGGCGTTCACGTACTGTCTCGCTTGCACTGTAAACAAGCCTACAAATTATCGACCAAGGCGAAACAGATAAACCGGAGAAACGTTAGCGGTCCCCCGGTTGTCACCAAAGTCGAATGTACCTCCCCCCCACCCACGGAACTTTTTGGGGGGAAAAAAATACAAATTTAAAATGAATAATGTGTACCAAATATCAATGCCATTAAAATAATTATAATAACATTCCTCTACTCCTTCAATACTCTACGGCGATTAGGAAAAAACGTAATTCTATAAATAATGTTCTGTTTGCCACCACCCCCCCCCATCTCCTGGAAAAATGTTCTAACGACGCCCGTTGTTATGCCGGAAGTTTTTGTGGTACTCTGTACAGTCTTCAGGTAACGCTGAGGGCACTGTTTACGCACATGTAAGCCTACATAACTTGTCTGTTCCTTTGTTTATATATACAATACGTGGTGACGTGTTTAATCAAAATCAGTTACACACAAAAGTGTTCAAAAATGTCACAAATAGACACGCCACGATGGTAATCTGGAAAGTACACGCCACTGCAGCCCTGACCCCAGTAAACACGGATCCCTTGGTGAGGAACTCATTAGTTTTTCATGCGTGTAAATTAAAAGCAGCCGGTCACGGTATCCGAGCGGTCTAAGGCATGTACTGTCTTCGCTCGCTTGGAAACCGGGATCGTGGGTTCGAATCCCACTCAGGGCATAGATGTTTAGTTTGTTTGTGTGCGTTTTTCTGTGTCTGTGTACAGGTAGAGGCCTTGCGACGAGCTGATCACCCGCCCAAGGAGTCCTACCGAATGTGTAAGATCTAGAAAAACCGAAGTGAACGGAGAAGTTCATGGAGGTAGGCCTAGGCCCACTGGAGCTGTAGTGCCAAGGAAGAAAAAAGAAGTAAAAGCGAAGTTGTCCCTGTGATTAATTAATTAAGCACCATGCCATGAAGACGTATGGGGGAGTGAAGCTATAGCTCCATCATTCTTGATCCCGGCATTACAAGGAGGTGAGTGGTTAGCTTTTAGCCCCGGCCGCTTTATACCCGGAGAAATAACCCCCCGGTACCCATGGACTATGAGGCTGGGTGGTCCCCAGAGCCGGTATTGAAAATGTGAAGTAGAGAAAATTTTCTTGCCCTTACCAGGAATCGAAACCCGGTCGTCCAGCCCGTAGCCCATCGTTATACAAGCTGGGCTATTCCGGTATAAATTAAAAACGGCAAAGTAAAAAAAAGTAAAGCTATCCCTGTAACAGGCCGTGAAGGCCCCTAGGGTTGTGAGACGTTAAGGGTCCCACATAGATACTTAAATTAAACACAGTAAACCCTCACTAACCTGGATTATTTGGTGGGAGGGGTCATCCAGATCAAGCGATAACCCGGATTAAAGAAGCAAAAATTAGCCCTAAACGACAAAAGAATACTTAGAAAATAAATACATGGAAATTTTAATGATATAGGTAGTGCTGATGAAAATAAATAAAGAAAAAATATCACTGCAGCAATTTCTATCTGTGTTAGAAGCTGAAATCCAGGGTCTCCTTCATCCAGCTCAAGCCAATCTTTGGATGTTTTCTTGTGAAGTTTCAGTCTCTCCAGCTGCACTCAAGACAGTCTGAAAGTCCTCTTACTCTAATCCCCCTTGCTCTTAAATCCCACGTGTCTTTTAAAGTATGTACTCAATTGTGAACAGAATTTTTCATTTTTCATATTCTGATCCGGATTAATTGCCATTGGATTAGCGAGAGTACACTGTATAGCGACTGGCCAAAATCTGATGCAAAGGGAAAACTGCGGATGCTTGAAATATGAGGTTGGCAAAACAGAGGTTTGTCATGAAATACCGTAGTTGCCTACACGTGCCTCACGACGTGAAAATACCAACGTCCATTCGTATTCCTCAGGGAAAATACAAACAGGAGCGATAAATATACGTTTGTCTGTTCACAGAACGGCCTGCAGCATTCAAGTGAAGGTCGTTTCAACATCGACCCAAATCCTAAGGTCAGCATCCAGTAACACTCGTACAATGATTTCGAGTCTGTCGAAAGTTAACGTTCTTTTCTCACATGATTTCTGTATTGCTACAGTGGGGTGAGACTAAGTCCCCTCGTACTTACGCCGCAACTGGGCCCATTGTATCGGACCTGAATAATATATGAAGAGATCTGGCAAAACGATAATCCGGAGGGAAAGATGAAGTACTCGGAAATAAACAGTGCCACTTTGTACACTAAAAATCTCTCGTGGATTGCGCTGTGTTTCATACGATTCTCAGAAGAAGCAGAAATTACTTCCCTGAACAGCATTAACCTTACGACCTTATGAATTCAGTGAGGTGGGAACTGAATTTTAAAATATTATTTAAGTCAATTTAAGGCAAAAGAATGGTTAATAGAGCATTAAAACTGTACTGTTTCCCAAACTCACTGAAACTAGCGAAAGTAAAGTTATCCCTGTATATAATTACGTTATTAATCACTACGCCCTGAAGACGTATGAAGGAGTGAAGATATAGCTCCACCATTTCAAGCCTCGGCACTGAGTGGAGGTGAGTGGTGAGCGCCGCTCCCCTGTCGCTTTACCACCAGTATCCATTGTACAGGAGGGTGGGTGGGCCCCAGAGACACTCTGGACCCTCTGGACGCTGCTGAGTAGAGGAACCGCTCTTGTCTCTGCCAGGAATGGAAATCCAGTTCCTTTGTCTTTCAGCCCTGTACAAACTGAGCTACTGTTGCGAAGACTCCACTGCTCCATAAACCAAATAAGGAAGAAAGTCCTAAAATGATAGACCAGTTAACTTTCTGTATGATAGGCAGACGTTCAGACAGAAAGTTTAAAACGCCCGCAGCATTTCCTTAACCAGAACTCGGTCAATGGATCCGAATGAATTGGGTCTCGGGTCAGACATTCCACTCCTATGCTGACGCAGTGGATGGAACCTGGACGCGATCGCAGCAAGCGACAAAGTCCCTAGATCTAGATCGTGATTTCGACAAGATCCGGAACAGAGGACATAATGCCTAACTGTCAGTACAAATTACGAGTAATATTCACAGCTACTGTGGAACTCGTAACTACTCGTAGAATGGGAAGGAACTGCGTTCTTCTCAGTTCATTCAGCTTGCATGCGCCCTATTCATAATGTCTAATTAACATTTTATGATATATATGTAGGACTCTGTTCATGCCCTTAGGTAAGCTGGACTTTATTACGTGTCAGTATGGCTGAAACTCGTTAACTGCTAGACAACTTATGTTGAAAGTATCCCATATTAAATTAACAAGTTCTGGAAATAACTACTCGCCTACTTTCCTTTCATACGACACGGACCGCATAGAAAACGACGCATCCAACAAATTCTTCTATTGTTTCCTGTGTATTCGTTGCCGCGGTAACGTTCTTACAGACCGTTGCCTAGCAACGAAAGAGGGGAGAACATATGGACACAGACTGATTGGGGGGATTTATGAAGTAAGCCGTTGAGATGGGCTCAGGTGCCATGATATACATACCAAGTTTCATATAAATTAGTTAAAACTTCAGAATTTAATAGGGGATACAGAGACACACAGACAACGTGGTGATCGCGTATGCCTACTTTTTTTTTCAAAAGAAGGAAAATAGGCAAAAGAAAAGAGAAATCTCTCCAACGGTTTAGATGTTGATACTAGGTCACGGGCAGATACACGTGACCTCCACATCAGGCTCACTACACTCAGGTATGCCACATCTCCTGCATGACAGAACACGGAAATAGCCCCTGAAGGAAGTGGGCATATGCTCGGGCCGACCACTGTAGTTATGCTTTTGTCTGGTTCAAAAGAAAAGCATTTCTGATTCCAGGCATGGATATCTTAGTCAATATAGCGACTAAACTATAGTGTCCGGTGGAGGGCAAAAATTTGTATTTTCTCCTTCGCGCCAAGATTGGCTCTTTCCCTAAGGGATAAAAAACCGGAGCCTAAACTGACCACTCCCTCCTTCTAATGTCGAGGTTAAGAATGCATGGAGCTATACCTCCACTCCCCTATACGTGTTTATGTCGTGATAATTAAGAGCGGAGAAAATTTTAGTGTGACATATGTTGTGTGATTAGCTTTGCAACATTAGATTTATATTCTAAAGGGTTCTGACGACGGCGGATAAGGGGACCAACTGAGTAGGCGTCTTCCTTTCTCACCTGAAGACGGAAATAGATCCAGTTACCGAAACGTCGTGTTTTCTGTTTCCTAGAATTCCGGACGATGGAAATAATCCAAAACCCCAGGAACATTAGATTTGTATCTGCAATGAATGAACGCTATATCCCGAAGCATAGAAACGTCGAGAAACGCATCTGGGAACTAGGGGTACCGTTGGTGTCTTGGGTGCAGATTTCCAGTGCTGTTGGTCAGCAGTGCCCACAACTGTCTCTCATCTAAACCGAAACTTACCAGCGAAAGCAGAGGCTACCGCAGCCACTAGGAACGAAATGGTCACAGCTGGACCTGCCTCAGACTTCGCGACTGCGCCAGCCAGAACATACACTCCTAGGCCCAGGGTGCTCCCAACGCCCAGGAGGGTGAGATCCACAATGGTCAGACATCGATTCAACTCAGATTTCTCGACCGATTCATCCGTCAGAGTTTTCTTACGGGAAATCGCCGACAGTATGTTGGACATCATCTTCCTTCACCTGCAACACGACACTACAATTGCAATGATCCGTAGGAAAATACAGATTTGTATACACGGTACTGACGAGGTAGGACATTTTCGAAAATTTTCGAATTTCTTATAATTTCAAAAGTTTTAAGAGTTTTAATTTGTCCAAATATTTTCAGTTTTTTAAGTGTCTGATTTTTTTTAGAAATGCGAGTTTTAAGAACCGTGGAAAGTTCAATAATTTCGAAAATTCTCAATTTTTCGAAAAAAAAATCAGTTTCTTTAAAGTTTCGAGAAAATGTAATTATTTTATAATGTCGAAAAAATCAGTATGCTTTTAAAATTTAAGACAATTTCCGATATTTCTAAATTTTAACATTTTTTAAAAGTTCGATGTTTGAAAAACGTTGCATTTCTTGAAATTTTCTAATCATCTCTAATATACGAAATGTTATTTTGCGCCACCCTAATGATTCTGGCACAATCTTGACATTTCGTTACAGGAAAGGAAGGAGAACGCGCCTAACTCACATTCGAAATTAAATAAAAGTGAAGTGAACTATGTTACGGTAACGACCGAGCACGTTGACTCAAGTGGTCACAGTTTTGACTTGTAGTCGCAAGGTCGAGGTATCGAATTTTTGACTGGGACACCTACTATCCTGACTAAAGTCTTTGATGTTGATCCACAGTCCCTATAGGCAAATGCCAGGTCTGCATTTAGAATGGGCCACGACCGGTTCCTTCCATGTCTCTTTTAACCCATCATTCCTCAATCATCCCATCATTCGATGCTGTATCGACCGATTCATACTTGGTTAAATAAAGCATAAATAACACCGTGGGTAGAGTAAGGTAAGGTAAAGCTAACTTTGTTCCTGTGCTTAACTGATTAAACATTATGTCATGAAGACGTATTGGAGAGTGGAGGTATAGCTCCACTATTCTTAATCTCGACACTAGATGAAGTTGGGTGGTCAGCATCACGCCCCGGCCGCTTTATCCCGAGGAAAGAGCCTCCGGTACCCATTGCACAGGAGGCTGGGTGGGCCCCAGAGCCGGTCTGGACGCTGTAATGAAGAGAAAAATCTCTTGCCCCCCACCGAGAATCGCACCCGGGCCGTCGAGACCGTAGCCAGTCGCTTCATCGATTGGGCTATCCCGGTTCCTACAGTGGGTTTAGTAGTGATGTAGAGCAGGCTTTTAAGGAGGGTCCAATGAGCCCCATGGCCTTCCAGTGTGACAGAAATTTTACATTGAAGTGACCTTGTGTAGAGCCGTGAACAGCGGACGTCCTACGCCGCTCTCCTTCCTGAGCTATAAATTATTTCGTTTCGAAACAGTCGCTTCCCGAAGAGGGCTGCATGTCACGGCTTGACATCTCGTCATGGAACGCCGTGTCGAGCCTCTTCTAAAATGTATCTGTGTTCTCTGCCTCAAAGTATGACATGCAACTCCATAGCTTCGCAACATACCGAAAACTAATTAAGCACCATGCCATGAAGACGTAAGGGGGAGTTGAAGTACAGCTCCACTATCCCTGACCTCGGCACTAGTTGGAAGTGAGTGGTCAGCTTCACGCCCCAGCCGCTTCAACCATGGGGAAACAGCCCCTAGTATCCATTGTGTAGGTGGCTAGGTTGTCCCACAGCCTGTCTGGACGCTGTAAAGTAGAGAGAATTCTCTTGCTCCTACCGGGAATTGAACCCCGGATGTCCAGCCCGTATCCCTTTCCTATACTGATTATCATGACTCAAAGCTTCACACAAATGTGTATTTTAACTAACTTTCCTTATTTTGAAAATACAAAAGAGAAACATAAGATGACCTTTCTGTCTGTGTGCCCGTGAGTTCATGCGTCCTTCCCTGAATAGTGCAGTCAGAACATTTTGCCGTTACAGTACCAACATATATGTGACATGCGACAGCGCAGTGCTAGGCAACGGATCGGTAAAACACGTTCCCGAGTCAACAAATACATATACAACAATAGAAGAATTGTTGGTCATGTCGTTTTCTATGCGGCCCGTGGCGCGTCGAAGGAAAGTAGGAAATTAGTTCTTCCCAGAACTTCAGAATTTCTCAGCACCTTGCTGGACGACAGAATGGCTGATGAAGCGGAATTGATTTTGAAAGAAAGGGGTCGTGTCCTAATCGAGTTTGTACCCCTGAAATTACTTGGGGAAACTGAATAAAACCAGGAATACCGTCAGTCAAGACAGCAGATGTCTCAGCAGGGACTCGAGCTAAGCTTATTGTGGTACTGGTTTCATAAATTCCACGAAACTTTTCCATCTAGGAAAGCTATGTTGGATATTGTTCACTGGTCCGTTTTTTTTATTATTATTATTATTGTTAGTGGGGTGGGACTAAGTCCCTTGTACTGCGGCCACTTCTGGCCTATTGTACCAGCCCCAGATGATAGGTGAGGGTGATTGTGGAGCAATTGGTGGAATGAAGATTGGCAGGGGAAACCGAAGTACTCGGAGAAAACCTGCCCCAGCTCAACTTTGTCCACCACAAATCCCACTTGACCAGACCCGGGACCGAACCCGGGCCGCCGTGGTGGGAAGCCAGCGACTAACCGCTTGAGCTATGGCACGGCCCACTGAGTCCGTTTATCGTGAGGTGTAACGGGGTAACGGTCCTACAGATCTGGGTCCGTTAGAATGACTGAGGCTCAATCTCTGAACTAGACCAGCTCTTTCTCAAGGTCAGCTGGATCCTTTCCCTCTTACACCTGATAAGGTTCGAACGGGGATCAAGTTTCCGGTAAAGACACGGGTAGGAAAGCTGATGAATCTACAGTGATGTAGCCGTTACCAGGCAGCGACTGGTGGTGCTGCTCTGCAACTAACTTTGCCGACAAGCGGCGGTCGCTCGGTCGGTATAGTTCGCTCGCGGACTAAAACCACGGAGTTTATTTTGCTCTGCAGTGATTTGTTAAGAGTGTAGATCCGGGAAACTATTATAGTTACCTGTAGCTATACATATATGTCCAATATATCCAACTACCAATTCAAACCCAATGTCTATTCACTAACAAGTGACAATATAATGAATCAACCCCTATCAAAACTATTTATAGAAGTGTAAGAAACGAATCATTCTGTTAAGTTTACCTAAATAATCAACTTCATCTCCACGTCATGAAAACTTTCTGTTCCGACTTTAAAATTCCGTCTGTTTCTTGGACGGATAATATCCCTTTTCCTCTTAGCGTATAGTGGAAGGCTTGTGGAATCTGAGGTTCTCGCGACGGTGAATATTAATATTATTGCTTTCTGAGATATGATGCCGTGTTGTTTTGTAGATAGGTACTAAAATATCACAATAAGGGGCCACGTTTCTGCCAAGAAGATGGAGGCAGTGGGCTTCCCCGAAGCATTAGTATCCATCTAAGGCTAGGAACACACACAGCGACATCGGTCGTACGACGTCCGTACGGTTCATGTCGCATCAAGTAGCAGAATATAAAGTGTAGTCTTAGCTCTCATACATGACGACATGCGACATCTACCGTACGGCAGTCGGAGAGCAAAGAAATGTATTTGGTCGCTCTAGTGTGAAAAGGAGGTCGTGCCGCAAAAAATCGTACCTTCACTTTTCCGTACGACCGATGTCGCTGTGTGTTCGAGCCCCAAGCAGTGAAGAAGAGGCAATGGTTCTATCCCATATACGGAACGGAATAAGCTGAGAAGCAGGTCCTCAGATAAATGCGGGGATTTACAGACCTAAACGAGAGAGGGGAAGGAAATGCGGTATCCACTAAACCTCCATTGAGGGTAGAGGTAAACGTAAAGCTGTCATGAAGGCGTATGGGGGAGTGGATGTACAGATCTACGTGTTCTTGACCTCGGCACAAGTTGGTGGTAAGTGGTTAGCTCCACGCCCCTGCTGATTTACCCGCTGGACAAGAGGCTGGTTGGGCCCCAGAAGTGGTCAGGACGACGTGGAGAAGAGAAAAATCTTGTACCTACCGGGACTCGAACTCTGGCCCCTCGGCCGCCCAGCTAGTTGCTATACTGAGGACTACCCAGACTCTAACCATTGCTAAATTAGAAATCAGAGAGTTGTCGAAATGTAGACAGATTGAAAACATAACTGCAAGAAGAATTGTTTTGAAGACAGAACTTTCTGGGGGGAAGACCTTGCAATGTAAACATAAACACATTGCAACATTGAGTTGTGGCGTTTACAACTGCTGGAGCGACTTCCGTCGTGCCCTTGACAAAGCCAGCGGGAACTGCTTTTCGGTATCATTATCTTTCCACTCAAAGTGTTTTCTCCAGGAAACTGAGTTCGACCGGTTTTGGAGGTCACTTAAGCATGAAACTCCAACAGCGAAATCCACGGACAAGAAGTGAAGTGAAGAATTCTACCTTCTGAGATATAACGCCGTTTAGTCCGTTGAAAGTAAACCGTCGTTTCAGGTGAATATGTCGCCTCCATCTTCAGGCAGAAGATAAGATTCTTCTTAACCACAGCTGTAAGAACCTCAAATCGTACATATGTGTGTGAAGATGTTTCCCGTCTTCTCCGATTAATGGAGAAATGTCATAATAATTATATTCGGGAAACCAGTGTTATGACGTTGGCAACACTGACTTTAAATCCGGCGCTAAGTTCACCATTGTCGCTGGCGCTCACGGTAAACAAAGGTACAAAAGGGGAAGGGGATGTAGCTCAGTGGTAGATCGCTCGCTTCGCATGTGAGAAGTTCCGGGTTCAATCCCCGGCATCTCCAGGTCATATTTTAATTTGAGGTAGTTATCAAATTTTCGCCCAACTAATTTAATCCCCATGTCATAATGGTTTTATGACTCCCCCCCCCCTTTTTTTTCGTTGGCACTATAGCCCCAGTGGGCCTAGGCCTACCTCCATGAACTTCTCCGTTCACTTCGGTTTTTCTAGATCTTACACATTCGGTAGGACTCCTTGGGCGGGTGATCAGCTCGCCGCAAGGCCTCTACCTGTATACAAACACAGAAAGACGCACACATACAAACTAAACATCCATGCCCTGAGTGGGATTCGAACCCACGATCCCGGTTTCCAAGTGAGCGAAGACAGTGCATGCCTTAGACCGCTCGACTACCGTGACCGGCTATGAATCCCTTTAGCTTTAGCTATTATAGGACTGTAAATGTCGACTTCTGAATAAGCCAGAGCAATTACAATATTTCCCTTGACAGTGACTGAGTGAGTTATAATTTAACTTGTCAGTTCGAAGCACAGGTATCCCCCGAAAGTCCAGTTAAAGCGACTTCATACGAATATTTTAGCCTACTTTCCTTGTTTTGAAAAGATTAAAGGAGGATTATGACATCACCATGCTGTATGCGTGTCTGTGAATCCCCCCCCCCCAATTATCTTTTGAATTTCTGAACTAGTCTTTATGAAACTTGGTATGCATATCATGGCAATTGAGCCCATCCCAACGGCGTACTACATAAATCCTTCGCATTGGTCTGTGTCTAGGTGTATCCTCCTAATGTTGCTAGGCAACGGCTCGGTAAAAACATCGTGGTAAAGCAAACACATGCAAAGTAGTAGAATTGTTGGATGCGTCGTTTTCTATGCTGTCCGTACCGTACCAAAGGAGAGTAGGCGGTTAGTTCTTCCCAGAACTTATTAATTGATGTTTTCAATAAAGACTAAATAATAATGAAAATATTGAATCTGAGGCCTTCATATAGGTGACTGTGAAGTGTACTTTCTGCAAGTAAATGGATTGCGCTCATCCGACTCAGGATACGGCCCAGCGACGTGCTGTTGTGAACTCGGTAATGAACCCATCCTATAAAAGGAGTAAACTTCTTATCTGGTTGGGAGTAAAGACCCTGCCCGCACGAAACTGGTTAGTAGTGTAACATCACGTCGTGAACTGTGAAAGCCATGCTCGTTCCCCTCAGTTTCTGCACGTTCAAACATATCGCTTGTCGCTTATCTCTAAAGAAGTGTAACTTGTCACATGTCTTTAAACTGTTTGACGAAACTGCACTAAATGACTTTCCTGGTTTTGTCAAACTCACGCCGTTTGGTTAGAGGCTTCTACTGGGTGACACAGTGTGCACGAAAACACGAAACCGCGATTTCATTTCCAAATTTCCGAGCGTTAAGTCGTATAAATGAAAGCCGTTCTTAAAACACAAGAAACATCTAAATGAAAAGTTGTATCTTCTGGGACATAACGTCGTGTAATCAGTTAAAAGTTGATCGATGTTTGGGTGGTACATGTCGCCTCCATCTTCAGGGTCGAAGAACAAGTCACGCAAGAATCTAGCCCTGCTTGCTACCTGCTTCTCGCTATTTTTTGCTTTCTTAGAACCTGAAGGTGAAGGTGTATTTTTCTCCGAAACTTCGGTTCAATTTCAATGAACTATACGGTGTTGCATCCCAAAATACAGAGCACTTTATAATCACCGCTGAGAGAACCTCAAATCCAATAAGATATCTTAATGATTACTTGTAGCAGTAGTTAGAGGCAAAACATTAACTATTATGGTTTTGAAAAAAAAATATGGGGTTAGGTTCTCTTCCTGTAGATTCCCGCACACATGAATGTTATACCTGTATTTCCAATTCTATGACTAAAAATCGATTTTGAAAAAAATAAAAGGAGGCTTATGACAGCACCATGATGTCTCTCCCTGTGAATCCCCCCACCCCCCATTAACTTTTGAAATCCTGAACCAGTCTTTACGAAATCTGGTATATTTATCATGGTACAAGAGCCGTCACAACGGCGCACTACATAAATCCCTCCCATCAGTCTGTGCCTATATGTGTACCCCTTAACGCTGCTAGGCAACGGCTCGGTAAGCACGTCACTGCAGCGACGAACACAAAAACATCAATAGGAGAATTATTTGACGCGTCGTTCTCTATGCGGTCCGTATCTTATGGGAGGAAAATAGGCGATTAATTCTTCCCAGAACTTCTTAAAATTATTACTGGTGTGTGAACAATTCATCAATATTTAAATAGCTGGGATAGCTCAGTCAGTACAGTGACAAGAATACTTGCTGGACGATAGGGATATCGAGGTTGGAGTTCCCGCCTAGCCGCAGTGTCATTTTTCCCGTTTGCAATTAACCAAATATTGAGAAGCTGATAAATGTTCGCCGCCCCCTACGACTCGCAGGGTCACGGTGGAGGTGTTCGACCCAGCCTCCACACGGGTTAAACTGGGTCACCCCAGTTGTCCTCAAGATAACTCCTCAGCACGACCACATAGAAAGTACCGTTTCCAACAGTAACTCTATTGTTGTAGATGCGCGTTTACCGCGCTGTTGCATAGCAACAGCTGTTTTCTGGTGGTTTGTTTCAAGGTCTAGCCTAGCACACTGGCCTATACACCACAATATTATCCTCACATCTACGCCTAGCTCTTCCTATTAGTCTCTTTCCTTCTTATTTCCTATCAACACGTTTATGCACTTCTCCGCCATGCTTACCAACCCTCAAATAAATCTTTTCCTGTATCCCTCCGACAAGGCTTTTTTTTTTATTTTGCTTCGTGGTGGATGGAGTCCAACTGGGTCCACTCGGCACGGCGGCCACTCATTGGCCTATTGTACTTGCCCCGGTTGATTATGATGATGGAGAATTTTGTGGAATGAAGACTGGCAGGGGAAACCGAAGTACTCGGAGAAAACCCGCCCCAGTGCCACTTTGTCCACCACAAATCCCACTTGACCAGACCCGGGATCGAACCCTGGCCGCCGCGGTGGGAACCCAGCGATTAACCACTTGAGCTACGGCGCGGCCATCGGCAACGCTTGTTAGTATAATTTAGCATTTCTCTGTGCGTCAATTCATCATTAATTTCTACCTATCTGCAAATTAAATGAATCAAGAATGCAGCGTCACGTGACTAACTATTAATGAGACGCGAGAGGGGGGTTAAGTACAGTCAGTTGGAAGGAAGTGGCGTGTGGTATTTATCACGGGATTTCTCACGATTGCCGCAGGAAACACACAATTGTTTTTTTTTTATTTCAAGAAATTTAAAAGGAAAGACAGCGATGAAACATGGCTAAAGCAATTAAATACATAGACACGAAACAATCGCGACACAAAAACGTACTAGCAGTCACGTTTAGCAATTAACAGCCTCGTGAAGGTCGAGTTAACCTCGTCACATTAGCGATATTTCGTTACAGCAATATACGGCCCTATTGTGTACAGACTGGACAGCATACTCTGAGAGTTTCACGGCTTGACTATAAATTTACACTTATTTACGGTTTGCATAAAATACATAGGACGTTCACAGCAGCCGCGCGGTCTAAGGCATGAACTGTCTTCTCTCGCTCCGATGCTGGGATCGTGGGTTCGAATGCCATTTAAGGCATGGGTGTTTGGTGTGTGTATGCGTTTCTTCTGTGTTTATATTCTCCTGTGTTAAGGGAGAGGCCTGTGAAAAATGATTACGGAACTGAATAAAAGGCCTGGGCCCTGAACTGTCTGGAAGAGCTATTGGAAAAAGAATAAAATACATAGAATACATAGCGTTCTATGGTAGGAGGATCGATGAATAATGAATTAGAAGTAACTTGGAAAAAAGCGGTATTGGGCTGACTTGAGGTACTATCGCAGCATTTACCTGGAAGGGCTGAGGAAATCCACAAAGAACATGATTCAGAATAACCTCCACAACGTATGTTCAAGACATTCTTCTATCAGATAAATTTTTAGCAGATTTTCGAAATGTGCACAAAAAAAACATGTACTTATTAATGTAAAGTATCCACTATTGCTATCCGATTGAGAGCAAAATTGGAGTGTTTCGATAAATTGTATTAATAATTTCTCAATGTTAAATTTCATGAAAATCTGTTCAAATGTTCTAGACTTGTTACAAAAGGTCAGGCACTAGCCTGAAGAGGCAGCCTTCGACACGGAAAATTTTCGACCACTCAGATGTTCAGTTGGTGCCACTGGTTCAGCACTCCAACGTGAAACAAGTCACTGTATGTTTGGAAACAATGACGTAGCAGGTCCACCAATGGATTAACCCACCGACAGGCCAATAACCTGTAATACTGACTACTGAGATATCCTACGTACGCTTAGAAGTCATGTGCATAATGAAACAGAGAACTCAGTGTAACTGACACAGCACAGGGCATGAAGAAGCACACAAAATGGCGGAGAGTCCACATGGAAAGGGTAGGGGATAACAGATAGACATTCTACGAGAGCAACACAGAAAAGTAAGAATAAATGTTGAACGTGGTCATATGAACGGTGATACTGGGCCCTAAAGCCTAAACCGTGACAGCAAAGGAGCAGCAGAAGAATATATATAAGACAAAAGTTATTCCACAGCCCATGCGGAAAATTTGAAGCTAAGAAGACGTTCTGGAAGGAAACAATCGCCTAATTTCCTTTGACACTACATGAACCGCATAGAAAACGACGTGGCCAACAATTCTTCTACTGTTGCGTGTGTATTCGCTGCCGCCCTTAGCAACGATAGATGAATACACATGCAGACACAGAGACTGATGGGAGTGATCTATGAAGTGAGCCGTTGAGATGGGCACAGTTGCCACGATATATATATATATAAAGTTTCATAAAGATTCGTTTAGGCATTCAAACGTTGATAAGGTGGATACACATACACAGTATGGTGACTGCATAAGCCCGCTTTTATTTCTTCAAAATAAGGAGAGTAGGCTAAAACAGCCTCAGAGAGAGGTCAAGAAAACATAGACACACATCTATGTCTTCATAGTGTGGGGCTGAATTAGTTAAACTCAGAGAGAATTTTACCTTTTTTAATTTTTCTCATTGAGTGAGGCTGAGTACAGTTCGTACTGCGGCCACTGTCTGGCCTACTGTACCAGCCCCTGATGGTAGATGATGATGATTATGGAGCAATTGGTGGAATGAAAATGGGCAGGGTAACCGAAGTACTCGGAGAAAACCTGCCCCAGTGCCACTTTATCCACCACAAATCCCACATTACCTGACCTGGGCTCGAACCCGGGCCGCCGCGGTGGGAAGCAGGCTACTAACCGTCTGAGCTATGGCACGGCCACAGCGTTACTTTGCTCAGGAGGAGAAATGGCTTTTCAGATACACAGACGCTCAAGAATCGACTGAGAAGCTCGCGGACCGATGTACACACGTCGCCGCGTATGGGCTAGAGTTGCCCGCCGTTATGCGCGGTATACGTGGGGATCGTGGACGTCTGCGTACTGGGAGCGGCTGTAGAAACTGGAAAAGACTGAGCTTAACACACAGTACAGCGTTACACACACAAAAAAAAAACCTCCGTCGTTTTAGTCCGCAAGCGAAGTATACCGACCGAGCTACCGCCGCTTGTCAGAGAAGTTGGTGCCAGCTTTAGCGGATAGAGGGTATCGCGTGGTCAGCGCAACGGATTCCCACGGCCGTTAATTTCGGTTCTCTTTGATATAGCTCCTCAATTATCCTCACGAGGTTGGGTGGACCCCGTTCCAGACCCACTACTTCTCAGAAAATCTGGTATCCGGGAATCTAACCCGGGACCTCTGGATCTGTAGGCAGGAATTCTGACCACTAGGCCACAAAGACAGTCTTACATACATGAACCAACTGTGAAACAAGGCCATAACTTGGTAGTTTGTACGGCTGTGTTGTTGCAGTGCAATGCACGAGACGAACAGTGAATAATTTTCCTGCAACGTGTAAAATGAGTAAGAGTGAACTGAGTAGTTGGTGCAGCAACAACAATTGCACAGTTTCACACCAAGGATCCTGTTAAGTGTCCAGATCTCTCGGCTGACGTAACAAGACATGAACGGAGGACATTGAAGTCTTGAATACAGGCCCACAGATGAAGTTTGATAACAATGGAACTCTCGCACACAGGAGCCAGGATAGCTCAGTCGGTATAGCAACTAGGCTACAGGCTGGACGAGGGTTCGAGTCCCGGCAGGGGCAAAAGATTGTCCATTTCTCTCTAGCCTCCAGACCGGCTGTGGGACCTACCCAGTCTCCGGAGTAAGGTGGCAGGGGCGTGTAGCTGACCACTCACCTCCATACAACGCCGAAATAAAAAAAATAGTGGAGCTATACCTCCACTCCCCCATATGACTTCATGGCGTGGTGCTCACTAGATGTAGTTAAGATTCATTTCAAAGTGGTAGGATAAAAGTAAAAATTTTAATGTCTTCAAGGCGTTTATTGTTAATAATGTGGTCTTCCTTGTGAAACCGTACGGTCTTGTGAGCGTATATCGAAATTTCGGTGGTATATGCTGCCTCCTTCTTCATGGTCGAAGTGTGAAGAATTAAAAATAGGTTTGGCTATGCAGTTAATTTACAACGAAGGTTGCCATGAGACCCAAGGAGAGGGGGTGAGAGAAGGAGCCTAGTGCGAGCCAATGGGAAGAAATTAACGAAAAATGACCCATGGAACAATGGAATAGTGAGAAAGAATGGTGTGTTCCATCGCATACTCGGCGTCTGGCCACAAGCCAGGATATAACAGCCCAGATATTAACGCTCTGTTTCCAGTCTGGACGGAATCATCCTCCGAAATAAAGTTTCTGGTCCTCCCCACGTGAGTACATCTTTATAGCGAAGTGAATATTTAAGTATGACTGGTATGACTGCAGACTATCTGTTCTTTGACTACTGCGCGAACAGCATACAAGAAACAATGCAAGAAAAACGGCGTGAGATATCACTTCGTCCAGTAATCCTTTTAACGACATGGAATTCCGGACATAACAAAAAAGGCTTACATCCGGTTCCATACATTTCTAGTCCTATGTATATAGTACTATTATTCAGACTACACTGCGTCGCATTCCAGGAAAGAAAAACTTTTCCTATTAGCCTCCGTAGGAATCTTAACTCACTCTATTTCGTTATATTTTTGTGAAGAACAAATTTAGTCCTTGGTTCTACGGTCCTGTTAGAGCCTTGGCCTCCTTTAGGACGCCCAGTCTTCTCTATCATTTGCCTCCGTCTTTTCATATTTAGCTCCCGTAAATCATTCTCTGAGCGATCACAGTGGCCGAGCGGTCTAAGGTGTGAACCGTCTTCGCCCGCAAGAAGATTGGGATCGTGGGTTCGAACCCACTCGAGGCATGCATGTCTGCATTTGTGTTGTACTGTGTGTAGGTAGCGACCCTGCGACGGGCTGATCACCCGTCCAAGAGGTCCTACCGACTGTATATAGATTAAGAAACTGAAAGGGCTGTAGAGCCATAGAAATATAGATCATTCTCCGGGTGTTCCAGCAGTCTGAATCTGAGCTTTCTCATTTTCTTACACATTCTGGCTTATTTCAAAAAGGACCTTAGCCACGCTTGAAGAACTAACCATGCATACTAATATAGAGGTTGTGTTAAATTTGCCGGATATAACCTCAACGTTTCGCATCGTCGCCATGTTTGTAATTACTGACTTACAAATAATATTTTATTGATTTCCAGTCCTACATACTTAGTGTTACTATGATTGTTAGTGTATTTAATTTCCGTGACAAACTTATTACTTAAGATTATATCGACTTCATATTTGTCGGATATGATTTAAAAGATTTTCATCGTCGTCATGTTTGTTATTATTGGTTTATAAATAATATTTCGCACAGAATTTGTAGGTTTGTCTATGACATATGGCAATATTAATTTTCATGTACCTGATTTCAATATAAGATATAAAACATACAAGAATATACCGTCTACACAACAACACTTTGTATTTCAAAACTGTTTTGAAATACAGAGTGTTGTTGTGTAGACTGTTTTCTTTGTTTTGAAATACAGAGTGTTGTTGTGTAGAAGGTATATTCTTGTATGCTTTATATCTTATTTGAAACACACAACAAGATGCAAATTATTAAGATTGATTTTAATATGACATTAGTTATCGCCATTGAACCGAAAGCTAAAGAAATTTGGCACGTGTTCGCCATCTTTTTACTTTACAATCTATAAAAGAAAAATATTAGCGAAAGTAACATACGTACTTCTGAAGGGCCTGTTGTCATACGTGTGTTCAGGATCCTAAATTAAGCGCGCCAGTGATATCGCTCTCATTTCACAAGTTCGCGTTTTCTGTCATGGTCAGACTCCAACAGCATGTCGATCACCCCAAGTTTCGTGAAAATCGGTCAGCTGCTTCAAAGTGTAAATGGAACAGAAACGCACAGGCACACTAAATCTTATATACCTACTGTCTTTCCTTAAGAAAGGAAAGCAGGTTAAAAATCACCATTCCTAAATCGAAACGCTTTTGCCAGCACGACTTATGGAATGCGTGTTATTTTCGTGCGCTACATAAAGCCATTATCAAATATTTGGCTTATTTACCGTGCAAAGACACGCGATGATAATTAATGACAGCGAACCATTGTCCTTGACTTCAGGTAACAAATAATGTAACAGCTTAAACTTGATGAGCAATTCGTACGACTCTTCGTCACCGAATCGTGAAGAACTGATCGCCTACTTTCCTTGATGCGACACGGACCGCACGGAAAATTAGCGTACAAAATTCTTCTATTGGCGCTTGTGTATTCGTTGCAGCGGTAACTTCTTTACCGAGTCGTTGCCGAGTGACATTGGGATACACATACAGACACACAGACTGATGGGAGGGATTTATGAAATATATGTTGAGATGGGGTCAGGTGCCATGACATACATACCAAATTTTACAAATGTTGGTAAAAGGTAAAACTATCCTTGTAACAGGCCGTTCAGGCACATAGGGTTGTGAGACGTCGAGGCTCCCACATTTTCTAAACACTCAGCTCAGAGATGGCGGTGAGGCTGTCAGTCTTACGCACCGGGCTCTCTTTAACCCCAGGAAGATTCCTGGTACTCATTTCTGTTAGAGGCTGAGTCGACCCCAGGACCATAGTGCGGCTGGAAGGATTAGGTCAGTTGAAAAATCAGATGACTAATTAAGCACGGCGACAATTTTGCCATAAAGACTGCTTCAGCCATTCAAGGGTTGATAGGGGGATATACAGACAGCACGCAGATCGTATAAGCCTAGGAAAGTGGACTGAAAACATCTGAAGTGCTCAGACAATAGTATACATACAGATGATGCTGCTAGGATGTGAAAGGGTGTTCTCCACACGCACCAGCAAAAAGACAAAAGGGTAAAGCAATCCCTGTGCTTCATTAAGCACTATGCCATGAAGATGTATGGGGGAACATTCTTAACCTCGGCAGTAGATGGAGGTAAGTGGTAAGCTTCATGTTCCGGCCGCTTTATCCCTGGAGGAATGATCCACGGTACCCATTGGATTGGAGGCTGGGTGCATCTCAGTACCGGTCTGGACGCTTTGAAAACGAGGAAGATAACTTGCTCCTGTCGGGAATCGAACCCAGATTACTCGGTCGTACAGCCCATAGCCTAGTCACGTTACTGACTGGGTTATTACTCAGTACTGCCAACAGCGGTCCTTGTAATTTATTTGGCCTCTGGTTTCTTGAGCACCGTCTACAAAATTTGATTAATGGTTTATGATACCCGTAAAGAATAGTCCAATCGTGACCTCGAGTAACAACTTGTACTCTACGCCAAATATTATTACAATGATCAAGTCAAGGAGATTAAGGTGGGCAGGGCGTGTCGCATGCATGGAGAAAAGAGAAATGCATGTAGGGTTTTGGTGGGAAAGCCAGAAGGAAAGAAACCATTATGATATGAAGACTTTGACGCAAGTGGTAGATAATAGTAAGACAGATCTGAGATAAATCTGACTGGACTCATCTGGGGCTGGATAGGAACCAGTGGCGTGCTCTCGGGAACACAGGAACGTTGGGAAATTCTTGAGTAGATGAGAGACTGGCGGCCTCTCCAGAAGGACTCGACTCCATGGAGTTAATTAAATATGTGATTAGCCGAGAGCTGGAAATGTCCAGTAACTCTCGGCAGAAGTCCCTCATATCGAATTAATATACATATAACGGTTCTGACACCAATGCTAGGTCACAGACAAACGGACAGACATGACCTTCACGGAAGGCTTCCTTTTTACTTTGCGAAGAACGCGCAACAAAAAAGACTACGATTGTCTCGGAATATGGCTAGGATGAAGAAGGTAAGACGCGGGTGTGAAGAAAACTCTTCGAACACTAGGAAGATGGAAGGATAATATTAAAGTAGATCTTAGGGGGAGAGTTTATATGCGCAGGTGTTTTTTATATATATCAGAGGCGCTGAAAAGCAGCCGGGATATCGGAGTCAGTATAACGACTGGCTACGGGCTGGACGACGGAGGGTTCGGAGTTCGAGTCACGGTGGGGTCAAGAATTTTCTCTTCTTTACGTCGTCCAGACCGGATCTGGGGTCCAGCCAACCTTCTATAGAATGGGTATCGGGGGCTCTTTCTCCGGGGGGTAAAGCGACCGGGGAGTGAAGCTGACCACTCACCTCCAGCTAGTGCCGAGTTCAAGAAAACGTGGATCTATACATCCACTCCCCCATACACCTTAATGGCGTAGTGCTTAATTAGTTGAGCACAGGGACAACTTTACCTTTACCTTATTTTTATCTGTCTAAACATCAAGTTTTAAATGTAAACTCAAATTATATATATAAAACTTATAAGAACACAATATGGATCCATACAGAATTTAGACGCTAGTATTCTTATACGCCTGATGATGGCCAAACGTGAGGGTAGAAAAATGTAGCGTCAACAGCCACTAAACAAATGCTGACACAGCAGTATCATTTTGTTTTCATTTTTTTAATACTGTTGTGTAGACTGCCCCCATTATATATATTAAGATAAAACTATTCCTGTAACAGGCCGTGGAGGCCTATAGGGTTGCGAGACGTCGAGGCACCCACATTTTCTAGACTAGGGGTCTCCAAACTTTTCGAATCGCGAGCCACATTAGGTAATTCAGCACTTTCAACGGGCCGAATAAAATGAGAAATTAATAACTCTAGGTATATGAGTTTTATTGAAAGCACAGAATTTCATAAACTAAATACAAAGTACGTGAGAATAAATTATCGTATATTAATGACAACAGACTGTAGCAGCAAATGCTCATATTTTCATCACAAATTATAATAAAACAATTAATGTGAATGATGGAACTCTTTTTGCATTCTTAAAATCTGATTAAATTGGGGTTCAAATTTTGAAACGCTAATCACAAGTAGCGACTTTAAATGTTCATCGGATAAATTTGCCCTGTATTTCGACTTGATGTACTTCATCTGGGAAAAAGTTTGTTCACACAGATATGTCGTCCCAAAAATGGAGATAAATTTACAAGCAAATTTCTTTAAATTTGGAAATTGCTCAGAGTTCAGAAATTTATAAAATTCGATCAAATTTCCTTCCTTGTATTTGTCTTTAATATGATAATTTTCCTGAAGTTCAATAATTTCCATTTGAATTTGACATGTGCAGCATCACAGTCAAACGGGTTTTGAAACAATCTAATTTCCTGAGCACTGGAATCCAAATCAGCAAATCGCTTCCGAAATTGTTCTTTCAAATCTAAAATGACTAAATTTGCAAACGAGGAAGGAAATTCTGCTTCACCCTTTTTATGCAACTCTGCACAGTATAGCATATGAACAAAGTTACAATTTTTCACTTGGCTTTCCAGAAGTATCAACTTTGCTCTGAATGCCTTGATAAGTGCAAATAAATCACAGACTAAGTTATTTTCACCCTGCAACTTCAAATTCAAATGGTTCATATGGTTCACCAGATCAGCAAAACTGCTAATTTCCAAAGCCACTTGGTATCTGATAAAAGTGGTTCGTGATGGTTTTTCTCAGTAAGAAATATATCAATTTCATTCCTGAGCTGAAAGAAGCGCGAAAAAACCTTTCCACAGCTAAGCCATCGAGCTGCAGTATAAAATGTCAGGTCAATAAGCTCGGAATCACATTTACCAATACTCACTGGAAAATTAATTCAATTGGCGCATTTCTGCACAATTCTTTCGCGGGCCGGATGTGGCCCACGGCCCGTAGTTTGGAGACCCTTGTTCTAGACAATCAGCTCACAGATGGCGGTGAGGTTATTAGCCTTACGCACCGGCCGCCTTTTACCACCCGGAAGATTCCTGGTACTCATTTCTGTTAAAAGGCTGAGTCGACCCCTGGGCCATAATGCGGCAGGAAGGATTAAGTAAATTTGAAAATGCAATGACCTCATAGAGAACTGAGCCCGCGACCTCAAGCCTTGTAGCATAGTGCCCGTATATACAGCACCATGATATGGAGCAGAAGTATAATAGCTACAAGAATTCTTAACCTAGGCACTAGTGGTGAATGATCAGCTTCACGCTTCCATCAGGTAGGAGGCTAGATGGACCCCAGGGCCTGTCTGGTGGCTGTGGGAAAAAGAAAAATCTCTTGCAATTGCGGGGAATTGAACCACAATTTCTCGGCCTTTCAGCCTGTAGCCCGTCGCTATACTGACTGAGCTACCCCGTACATATTCCCTTTCATAAATATCTAAGAACAGTTTCTAACTTTCTTACGTTATAACCAGTCAAACACAGGGTCAGTGAGGAAGCCCCAAACTTAAAGACCGAAGCTGTGGAAGATTGCCATGTGATCTGAACGACACGGTCGACACGAATTTCACAAGAAATTGCCTGGGATTAAACCAGAGACTCCGAGACGAGAAACCAGAGCCTAACCTCATAAGCTATGGCATGGTTTGTCATAAGCGAAATAAACAAAACTAATCCAAACAAGACGGAAATGAGGAAAATTAAACTCTAAAATGCAAACAGTACCTTTTAAGTATCCAGTAGTGGGCAATGTTTGATACCACACACACATATACACACACGTGAAGAGACGTGTTGCACAAAAGTGCATGCAGAAGAACTCGAAGCTTCCTGTTCGTTATGCACTGAATTATGCACCGTAACTGAAATGCCCGCCAGGTTCTCTGGTAGGTGCGGCAGCGAGCCCGTCCTTACTTGCACTCACAACATGACAAGTCGTGTGCTAAATTCGTGGCAACCTGAATCACGTGACACAATGGGCGTCCTACATTATGACGTATCAATAACAATATTATTGGCCACCTGAATTTGAAAGTAAGAAGTCTGACCCTACCGACAAGCAGACAGGTGTCTTGGACGCGTATAACTGACCGTAACTTGAGCCTCAAATAGACCCAACAACGCTCATTTCAGGCAGCGCAGAATTTACGTAGGAATTAAATAAACTAGAATTGACGACTTGAAATCAGATGAAACCCCCCCAAAATAACAAAACAATTGCCCAAGAGACAAGCAGAAAATTATCTTGAAAATCGCAACCAACACGTGACCGCGTCTCATGAGACTGGAAAGATGGAAGCAGTACACACAGGAACAACTGCGATGGTGCTTCACGGATCTCTTCCAAGCGGGGGAAACATATTTTCCAAGGGAGGTAACCAGAAAATTTGCTTATATACTTAACGCTTATAGGAGTCGGGATAGCTCAGGCGGTACAACGACGGGCTATGGGTTGAATGGATGGAGTTCGAAACCTGGTAGTGGCAAGATTTTTCTCTTCTCCAAAACGCCCAGACCAGCTCTGAGGTCCACCCAGCGACCAGTGTGTGAACCTGACCACTCACCTCCATCTAGTGCTGTGGTCAAAAATGGCTGAGCTCTACCTCCACTTCCCCCATGTGTCTTCATGGTTTAACGCTTAATTAAGTAAGCTTACACCGTTTAAAACTATCTTTACTCGTCGCTCAGAATAATACAGAATAATTCTAAAAAAAAATACCTTTAACTTTTGTATTAATGTTTGGTATAATTCCCGCTTCATTCAATTTTGACTTTTCCAAAATTACAATGGGTGGGCAAAATGCTTAGCTTGCCCCCAACCCCCCAGCCGGTGCCCATTGCTGTGACAATCTGGGAGGGGGGAGCAGGCGGTATAGCTCCTTTCTTTCATTTCGGGCAATTTTTGTCAGACAACTCATGTCATTCGTGTATTTGTTTAGTTGCGTATGTACGAACATGCAGTAAACATGTGTGTGAAAGTTATGCATGGAATCTTCAGTACTCTGCAAGGCCTGACGCTCGCCAGATTTTAATCCTCTGGATTTTTACCTGTGGGGATACCTAAAATACCTTGTGTATGCAACTACTGTTGACAATGAATGAACACCTGACCATCGAATTGTGGATGCCTGTCAGACTATCCGCAACCACCCAGGCATCTTTGAACGGATGTGGCGGTCCATGATGAGACGTGTCGAGGAGTGCATTGAATCTCACGGAGGACATTTTCAGCACTTATTTAAATGTAATCCTTTAGCTATAACTCACAAATTAAATGCTTCCAGACACATGTTGATATGGACACTTTCTTTTATATTTTGGTATGTGGAACTCGTGAAGGTGCACGCGTTAGCGTAGTTGGTTGAGGCGCTATGCTACAAGCTGGATGGTCGCGATTTCGAATACCGATGAGGTGAATTTTTCCAATTGACCTAATCCTTCCAGCGAACTATGGTCCTGGGGTCGACTCAGCCTCTAATAGAGATGAGTACCAGAAATCTTCTTGGGGGGTGGGGAAGGGCGGCCGGCTCGTAAGGCTGACAAACTTACAGTCATCTGTGAAACGACTGTTTACAGAAAATGTGGCAGCCTCGACGTCTCACAATTCTATGGGCCTCCACGTCCCGTTACAGGGGTACATTTACTTTTATGTGGAACTCGTGCCCAAATTTGTCTCCAACTTTCCGTTACACCTTGTATATACTCGTAAATAGTACATGTTGATGGACTATACTGTGTGCAAACTTTATTAAATTCGTCAAGGGAATTTATGACTCCTCGCGATGTGGTATGTACCTTGTATCTATTTTTGTTCCTGTTGCTCCCACTTGGAGCATAGGGCGTCCGTGAAAAACTTCGTTTCACTTCTGTTTCTTAATCTTAGACAGTCGGTAGAACTCTTTGGACGGGGGATTAGCCCGTTGCAAGTCCGCTACCTACACAGGACAACGCAAACATCCATGCCTTGAGTGGGATTCGAACCAAGATCCCATTGTTCGAGCGAGTAAACACATTTCATGCCTTAGACCGCGCGGCCACTGCGACCGGCTGTGGTATCTGTACTGTTGATTAATTTTGCAACAAGATGCCTTTATCTACAACAAACGAACGTAAGGCCCAAACTGTAAATGTACGCATTTCAAGTGTATGGGGCTGCCTGTACCGGGAATCCCTGCGTAGGACGAGTTTCCGTCCAAGGTAACGGATAAAGGCAAAGTTGTCCTTGTGTTTAAAGAAGCAAGGCACTGTGAAAACGTTTTGGGGAGGGGGGGTTGCTCCATACAGTCCTAGCCTCGATTCTCACTCACTCATGGAGCAGAGCCCTTCTTGAGAAGCCGCCAATTGTGCAGCCACTCAAGAACTTCCCAGCATTTTATGGAACCCGAAAGTTCAATACTGTGTTCACAAGAGTCCTCCACTGGTCCATATCCTTAACCAGATCAATCCAATCCATATCATCCTATCTCTCTAAAATTCATGTTAATATTGTCCACCCACCTATGTCTTTATCTCCCTAGTGGTCTCTTTCCTTCTGGCTTTCCCACCAATATCATATATGCATTCCTCTTTTCCACATTCGTGCTATGTGTCTTGTCCATCTCATCCTCCTTTACTTAATCATTCTAATTATACTTGGTGACGAGTACAAGTTATGAAGCTCCTCATCATGTAGTCTTAACCTCGACACCAGACGGAAATATACGGCGATCTTCATATCCCCATTGCTTCACCTTCGGGGAAAGAGCCTGCGGTACTAATTGGATAAGAGGCTGGTTGGGTTCCAGAACCGGTCTGGACGTTGTGAAGACATCTTTGCCCTTCACAGGAATCGAGCTTTAATTCCATGGCCATCCAGTCACTCTTTATTACCTGACAATGACGTGCAAAGATGATCTTACGTGGTAACATGCCAGCATTTTGGAAGAAAACATATCCTGTTTCAAGCACATGCCTGCAGTTAAAATCTGTCACAGCCAGTGCCTGGCCAAGCTCTGAATCTGATACTCCTGCGTCACATGTTTATTGCTCACCAACATGCTCAGAATATATTTGTAGGAACAAACGTTTAATGGCGTGCTCCTTTCTTGTAAAAAGTCTTTTTCAAGTACAATTACACTTCGAACAAAGAACCACATGTTTACAGCACAAGAAATATAACCTCGAGAATTGTGAGGAATGCAAGAAGTCCAAACCATTAAAGGCGCAGTAACAGCATGAATCAGCAACTACTACCTGAGCCAAAACACAATCTCTTTAGTTCAGTTCAGTTGAGCAGTAGCCAAGCATACTGGTGGCCAATACATTTTGAACTGATGCTAAATGTGTAGACATTTATATCCACACACTGCAATAAGCATAGTCTGCATAGCATAGTGTAAAGCAGCTTATCATAGAATGGGCTGTTTTCTTTCACTATCATTTGTTTCCCTCACAGGTCTAAGAAGGACAGCCCGTCAGCTGCAATATCCTCGCCCAGTTCTTTACAAAAAAAATGTCATGAATGCTACATTCCCCAGGTTGGGAGGGGAGCATATGGTGCGCCCCATTAGCAGGATATTAAAGCAACAATCAGCCAATTACATGCGATCTCCCCCTCCTAAAATATGACACACCTCTTTATTATGCAATAACTAATTTCCTTAGCATTTGGCACTTTGCCCCTGCACTAACACTGCTTGGGCGGCTATGCATCAATATGATGATAATCACTACAATATCATGAGCACAGGTAATGGCAGACACATTCATCTGCTTCCTCTCCCGCACCCTGATTTGTGGAAAAGATCGGTAAGACTGTAAACAAATCTAGCTGGTCCTGCCCTTAGAAGGTAATAATCCAAACATTACTACTAAAGGTTAAAATACTTTTTTATTTATTCCAGTCTGAATACCCTAGACAGATCAGTAAAATTTCTCACTTGTGAGCAAACCTTTGGGCTGTGCCCCTCTAGCAGAACTCATGACTAACACTACTTAGTGCCAATGGCACTGATGGTAACTATGATCAGATATCAATAAATTGTTACTTTACTAGTTACAAAATTCATTGGTCAGACACCCCAGTATCTTAAATACACAATTTATATTCATAGAGCATGTAATGGAACAAGGATAGATCAGCTGGTATAACTACAGTATGGGTTGGACTACAAACATTTCCAGCAATAGAAAGGCGTTATTCTGTCCTTCACAGCAACCATATGAATCACAGAGCTGGCCAGCCTATCCATGCAGTACTGAGGCACCTCGCCTAGGGATAAAACTGCTGAAATGTGAAGGTCATGACCCACCTAAATCTAGCGCCAAGTTTAAGAATGCACAGCCCTGCACTGTCATGCATATTCATGGTATGATACTTCATTAAATTAACTTTTAGAGCATATAATCACTGCTGTTGAGTTTAGTGTTAATTCTGTGCGTGTCTAATCACTTCCACAATGTTGGTTTGACCACAAGTTGTTTAACCTGTCCAGGGCCAAACCCTTACACCTCTTAAGAACCTTGGCCTCGTTCATGAAAGCTGCCCATTCTTCCATATATTTTCCTTTGTCCATCTCTGTCACTTTTCCATTCATCCCTGTGCAAGAGCCAAATTACTATAGCCCACTCTTATACATATATACATATTACTTTCAGAATACTTTTCTATTGTTATGAGACATGTCCTTTACTGAGGTAAGAACATATCATTCAAAGAAAAATATCTGGGCTACAATTAAACAAACAGAAAACACTATTATGTGAGAAACTTTACAAGTTTCAATAACAAGTAATCAAACTGCTGTGTAACATTTCAGGTTTCCAGAGCAATGAGAATGACAATGAAAATTTGTCTCTTTGTCTTTTGATATACAACACAGTGTCGTCTGGCAAATGTTTATCAACACTTCGGACGCATCTGAAATGGTTATTGATGCAGGGAGGAAGGATAAAAATTGGAGTTAACAGCAAATCAACAATGGTGTAAAATGAAATCCCATGGCCCCCCAAAAGTACTTTTTTTATTGCCAGAAAAGTTACAATCTTCCAAACAGTTCTGTTCATTGTTTTAACATGTTCTCACACTTGTGAATGCCACCAGCAGACTGCACCTTGTTTATTATTTATTTACTTACAAGGGGCATTCAGTAACGTCTCGGAGGAGGGTTACTCATATTTATTACTTCAACAGTGATGTCCAACAGAACAAGGAATATTAGACAATGCATACTATTTCTATACATAATCATTAGGAGTGACCAAGACATTAATCCCAATGATATACAACTTATTGAATTCCAGCAGAGAAGAAATCAAGCCTCCACACTAGCTTCATCCAGACTGCCTCCTTCGGATGTCGCAGCTTGCAGTCCCTACATACTGCTGGAAATGTCTCGTCCATCTGCCATTCAGCCTGAACCTTGACACCCAATGACTGCCACTTCTGGCTATCAATGAAGCTTCAGGAAAATACTTCTGATGCAATGATGCGATGAAAATCCAGATGAACAGGTGGGGCGCAGTGAGCCCTTATTTCTTCTAAACAGGAATCAAACAAGTGACACATCACTGAGACAGATGTCTAAATTGGTCTGGTAATTACAGAAAGAAATACTGGGTTTGTCCTTTACTCCCAGTCATTTTGGACGTCAGCATCAAAGTAATAATTATAATACACCCTCAGACGATACTGAACAGCATACATATAACACCAAAGCATATTATACAAATTTTTTTAGATTACTGACTATTTTACTTTTTCAGTTAGTTTTCCTGTTTATTGCTGCAAATATTACTGATCCTGTTGATGTTGTATACACCTTGATGTCACGTACTCCAGGGTCATTGCTTCAAAACCATAGACCACCAACATAAATAAATAATCAAAATACAAGACTTCAAGATTTCTTCCAGTGAGTTCCACTCTTCCCAATAATAATAATATGCAATAACATACTTAGAAGAGTACTTGGAACTCAGGTTATCTTGGAGGCACTGAATCATTGCTCATTGACTGGGATGTTGAATGGTTTGTAGCACATCCAGGACATGTGTGTAATAAGTCATGAATGAACATATCACACTCCAAGCAAAATATTCTGCTACATGTCCCACATTCATAAACCTGAAAAAAGAAAGGAAGACAAAAGTAATGTCCACTGTTAACAGGTTAGATCTTGTAACTGCTCGCAACACACTTCCCTGTCCAACAAGTGTGTCAACAAGACATGAAACATGTGCTGATGTCACTGTTTTAAGCCAGAAAACTACGCTGGCAGATTACTGGACAGGAATAGCCTAAGAGAGCACACTACCAATATATATTCCAGTTTGTCCCAACTCACCGCTGGCCAAGGCAAGGCCAAACTGTCCCAATAAAGAGTGGAACTAAGGATACATATGAAATGGACATAATACATTCAGTGCTAGTGCTGCACGTTTACATGGAACATTCAAAATCTGCAATTTCAATGTTAATCAATAGAAATAACAAGTCAGCCTATTACAGTACATAATATAGTATACAGTATACAGCACACCAGTGAATCCATTCAGTTTACATGTAAATTTATGCTAAGTGTATGATACGTTAATTATAACTAAAAACAGGACCTGAAAATGGCACACATGTGCCAAAAACATATCACCTTACTTAGCAACCTCATCTCCTGAAAACAGTAAAACAAGTAAATATTATCTGCAGCAGATTGTAAAAGGTTGTGACAATGGTGTATAACACTCAAAATCCAAAAACCCAGTAATTCTGAGGATTATCTACAGTGATTGACACAATAGGCTGCAGCAAAATATGAAGCACATTAATCATACTTACATGTTTATCATGTTCTCCAAACCTCTTCTGACAGGCAAAACACAACTCAATTTTGTCTTGCATATCTCTAAATTCAAGTTCCTTGAAATTGTCAACAGGAAACAAATGGTGATAGGATCTGGCTAGATGTGGTGCAGATACTAATGTCAATCCACAAGCTTTGCACTCCACGGGAAGTTCGCAATACTTGCTGCAACACTGAGGACAGAAATACCCTCCACTATTGAGCCTACCGCCCTCTCCGTCAGTAGAATCAACATGGCTGAAACATTATAAAATCATGCTAAAATGAGATTATCTGTACTGGTATGCATTAGGAAGATATGCAGAAGCTGTGTTCCATTTTAAAACGCTTTTCTGGAAGATAACCGATCCAGTTAGTCAGACTTCTGGACTGAACTTGCAGTCTTAATCATGAGCAGTTAAATGCACAACAAAGTTGTGGCTTTGCTTCTCAGAAGTTCACTTCAATATTATACTACAAATAAAATTCTGGCACAAACGTCTGTCGGTAGCCCCTGTTTCACAATTTTTTCTTCTCTCACAGTACTCGCTAGATAATTTCAAATCCACAGTGACAAATTTCAATATTTTTTTTTTAATAATTACAAATCTGTAAACAGTTACAAATTTTGTGCCCTGCAGTATGATTCAACTGCCTGTATGCAAGATACTCTTCAGTCTTCTTTCTAACTACTTGAACTTTGCGACATTTAGGTTTTAGGCTCAGTCCTCACAAAGGACTATCACAATTGAGGTTTCTGGTGGCAGCTGTCAAGCCCTCCAAATGCCAGGACAGTACTTCAACACACTTTCTTATCATGCTGTTTAGTGAGGCTGTGTCCATGAACTAGTCATTCTTGTGTAAATGTCGCTTTCTGAATAAAAACAAACATGGCTGTGAATTTCTTCAGTATTTTCCTGCTATGTACTGGCAACAAAATCACTTGAATACATAATCTCCACAGATTGCATGACTAGGAGAGCATGCTCACATCAATCCCTGATTCTTGGATTAAGGATAAGCAGAAGATCTTGATAATTACAAGCACTGGATGGAAATGTGTTGAAATAGCTCATAACCACTTCCTTCCCATTCCTTCTACAGTGTTTGTTTATTTATAATTTATTTATTTATNTATTATTATTCCCAGCTCATTCTTCAATAATTATTGAAGAATGAGCTGGGAATAATACGGAAGAAAGAGGTCACGGACTGAATTGAGTGAGGAAAACTACACAAAAAGCTCAGTCGTGATAGTAAAGATCCCCAACATGATTCAAACCAAACATCTCCTAAATACAAGCCAGAACACCTGAGTCAACCTGCTCAGTCCCTATCTGTTGTTCAAGGCTCTTCTCCCATTCCTTACCTGACACAAATTCAGCAGCTGAGAGAGCAAACACCACCAAGTGAACATCTCTGAGTTCGGGCCATGTTTTTACAACTGGCCTCTGGGTTGTACACAAGAAGTGAATAACCTGTACAACACCTGCAAATCCTTAGCTATTCAGGGGACTCGACCAAATCCACTGTGCATTCTGCTGAGAACGGCCAAGTCTAAAAGCATGGACAGTACTTCACCTCTTCACTGACATAACACTGGTATAACCAACTCACCACATGCACATAGTAAGTGAAGCCTCCTTCCCTTCCTGCATCAGGTGGTGAGGAAACCCCATCTTGATTAGAGATGAGTCAAGGAATGTTGCAGCTGGTGGAGGATCAATGTGTTGAAAGAGCTGATCACGAAAGTGACAGTCATCAAGTATCACTCCGAACAGACCTCCTGTCTCACGACACAGCTTATGGCAGATGTGAACTTCTGCTGCCAAAGCAATCACTGAGCATCGAACACCTTGTGCTTTCAAATTCTGCTAGAACAAGACACAAAGGTAAAGTTGACCTTCACTTAACTAATCAAGCATTACACCATGAAGGTGTATGGGGAAGAGGATGTATAGGTTCACATTTTCTTGACCTTGGCACTTATTTGAGGCAAGTGGTCAGCTTCACGCCCTGGCCACTTTACCCCTGGGGAAAGAGTCCCCATACTCATTGGACAGGAGGCTGGGTGGGCCCCAGAGCAGGTCTGGGCAATGTTAAGAAGAGAAAATTCTTGACCCTACCCAAGCCCGAACTCTGTCCTCTCAGATGCCCAGCCCATAGTCAGTTGCTATACCGACTGTGCTATCATGGCTCCTTTAGAAACACAAAAATTAGCATAAATGCAATAACAAAGAAAAGTATTTCTGGGATGTGGTGCCATGCAGTCCTGTAAATGTTAACTGACATTTCTGTGGAATGTACTGCATTTATCTTCAGGGTCAAAGAATAATACCAACAAGTAACAAGAAGCAGGTGGCTGCCTAACACACTCACCTGAACTGTGACAGAGATATCACCAGGGTCACAAGTTGTTAAACTTCCCATCAGAATCAGAATTTCACGACTGGCATGCGAAGGCAACATACGTAAGGAGCGTAACGCAAGTTCCAAGGCATTCTGTAAAGAGGGCTCCCCACTACATGCCACCTGAGTTAACTGTTGGACTGCCTGAAATTATAAGATGACTCTCGTTTTGAACATGACACCGTAATTGCTCATACTTTCCGTCCTGGGACACTGAGAAAACTTTCACCATTTTGTCATTACTGTAAACTGACAAGACACTAAAAAAATGTTGTAGTACCCACATGCCACAATAGACACTCCCTTTCACAGCGTGAAACTTGCGGACATGTCACTCTGACACAAAAACATATCCAAGCATTATAAAGCAGACACCATTAACTGTCATGTTGTGAGATGAAACATTTACATTTGACACTGATAAATACCAGAGAATTATGTAAAGCGTCTGCAACAGACTTCGATCAATGCCAGGGTACAATACATAAAGGTCTACAATGGATATCACTGACAGTCATGGAATGAGGCAAAGGGGCTGCAGCAGACACCAGCAACTGCCATGGCATAGGGAAAAGGGTATCCACAGTGACAAATTTCAATACATGGCAGGTGAACATTGTTTACTACCATGGCAGGAGGTAAAGAGTCTGCAGTACATATTGGAGACTGTCATGGCAAATAACATGGCACTTTTCACTAATATGACATGCTTCACATACCTTTATATGTTTTCTTGGATTTCCAGCTAACTCACTTATTTTTTCAGCACGTTTGCTTTTCGTTATGATGATTCCCATCTGACTGATCGGATTCTGATCAAAAAATTCATCAATAAAACCCTCCAACAACTGAAACAAAAACAATTAATAATCAATACATAGGGTAGGCAATAGAGATTAAAAATATTCTTTAAAAATAATTTCACATCTTAAAGTAATGTGCACTAGGTTCCTGAAATAGCCCATGTAGAAAAAATTGGAATTACTTCTGCTAACCAAAATATACATAGGACCACTACAATGAACCTGTCAGAGAGCAGAGAGCGTGGATATACTGCAGGACGCACCATCAAGCATGGCTTTAGTTTAGAATCTGACTGATGTCTCCATCACCATTACTTTTAGACTGCTTCAGAACGCTGGAAGATTCTGAGGCTGAATGGAACACATCAGATTCTGATCTGTGTATGTTCTATCTCATCACTGGACTGCAAGACACAAATAAAGCTAATAAATATTCTGAAAATGTGACAAATTTCAAATATTTGAGACTGACACTAACAATTCAAAATTGTATTTTTAAAGAAATGAAAAGCAGATGAAACTCAGTAAATGCTTGCTACCATTCAGTTCAGAATTTGTCATACCCTCTGCTATCTAAAAACACACTGATTAAAATTTCGAAAATTTACAATTGTACCCACTGTTGTGTATGGATGTGAAAACTTAGTCTCTGATATTAACCTTTATTTTCTAGGAACTTGGATTTTAAATCTCTCAATACTTCTGGGAGGCAGGTAAGGGTTCATCATCTGGGAACAGAAAATATTACACATTCTGACTCTACAGGGCTGGCGGCCACAACTTAACTTTGAGTTAATGGTGCTCAAAAAAGGCAATTTGGCAAGCTGGAATGTGCTCACATGCCAAATCAATATACAATGTATGAGAGATGAAGGCTAACCCATTTGCACCCATAAGAATCCAATGCTCTCATGTACCTGACTGCAACCATCATAAGCACACTGGTATGCAAATGACTGCTTGCAGTGGTTTCTTATGTCCTCTGTGTGCAGTGTTGAGAAACAATACCCTTTTCATAGCTTGTCTATGTTTCATGTGACATCTGGAGGCTGGTAATTCGTATTTACGAACACTGTGCACACTAATAACTTGTTACTCCCAAATCAGTTAACAAACTTTACAGACTGCATCCTGTTGTCTATATAATATTTAACTGCTTATATTATGACCGTCAATAAAACAAGTAATACAGGAATAGTTTCAATAAAGACAATAGGTGTTAGTATATATCAGGCATGTCCAACTTCAAACAGGTTGTGATCTACCACTCCCTCATATCGTCATACCTCGCTTTAAGCAAAAATACTGGTTAAAATAACACAACACATGATGATTGTTGTAAAAGCAACATACACTGAAAGTACAGACTACTTTAATATGTATTTTCCCTTCAAAATCTGAATATAATCATACCATGTTACAAGCGAATTTACATGATTTTCACGTATAATTTCCTTATAGGCCTATGAGATTGACCAAAAATTGTCCCGCAATCGACGCGTTGGACATGCCTGGTATATATCTTATGTTTATATTAAACACAGCAAGTAATATGGGAATATCTTCAATAAAGACAATAGGTACTGGTATATATCTTACGTTTATATTAAACACATAAGTTATATACCCTTTGTTGAATACATTCTCACATTACTTGTTGAGATGACATTTGTAATATAAGCAACTAAAAATCAGTTAACAAACACGAAACCCCACGCTTACAAACATTTTAAAAATTTAACAATATATCTTATGAAAAGAATAAATTCAACTTATGAGTATTCGACTTACAAACACACTTCGAAGAACACATTATGTTTGTATGCTAGGTTTCACCTGTTTAACATTTAAGTTGAAGAGCCTGACCAGAGAAGACTGGTTGGAAGATAGAGGCCAGTGAACAGTAATGAATCTTCAGGTTTCTTATAAAACATTCTTCTTGATCGGCTGAGTAACTATTGCCATCTCAAGAAAGACCCTCCTCCATGGAGTTGGCTGAGTGCACAAATGGCAAACACAACTCACACCCCCTCAAGACAGTGAAAACAAAACTTACCAACAAAGAACAATTTACTCTTGTTTTCCGTTGCTGTGCATACTGAACATTACTATTTCAGTTCTACCTACTTTCCTAAACAATGACCACAAAGTATACAGCAAAACAGATGCATGAAGACAGAGGAAAGAAGAATCATAAATGAAGCCAGAATAGGCTAGCGCATAATCTTTTAAGCGAAGAAGGAGGAAGCAAAGACAATTCTATTGTTATCTCCATTTCATGTTCAGATTAAAGCAGTTTTATTTTGTGAGATGTGACAGGATGTATTAAGATATGATCTTCCCAAGATGTGATGTCGCGCAGTTTGGTAAATGTGTAACAACATTTCAGAGTAACCTAGTTCAGGGTAGAAGCCCAAACAGTGAGGCAGCAGATTCCTCTGAAAGGTGTCGTAACCATCTACTGGGCCACATGGTGTCACATCCCAGATGACGCCACTCTTCGTTGCGCTTTATCATGAGTCAGTATGTTCTCATATTATTTTATTGTACTTGTCACAGTTCAGACTGATTTAGCTCAATTACCTTAATAGTACAAAGTTGTCTTGTGGGTTTCAAATCCTGGTTACTCATGCAATCTGAGTTATCAATCACCAAGAATAGGTGACGCATCATACCAAGACGTGTATTACCATGCCTTTCCGCCTGCCGCTTCCTCTTTGCACGTTGAATTATTTCTGCCACTGATCCTTCAAGCAGCCCTTCATCATCCTCCTGAATTGCTTCCCTTTCATAAACACACACACACACACACATATAAATATATTTACCTCTTAATAATAGCAGTATTTAATTTAATAATGAATAAAGGAAGGGCTGGTTTAATTCAAACTATACAGGTATTTCTTCAATTTACAAAGGTAATTCATTCCACAGAGACTGTCATAAGATGAAAATTTGTAAATCAAAAGAAATATAATCTTCATTACTTTACATGAAACAGTCACAGAACTTACAAACCTAAGTTCCTCACAGTAGCAAAAATAACATCATTAGATTTCAATTCCATCCACATCCCACGAGACCACTAACCTTGTACTGAAGTGACAAAGAAGAAGTGGGAAAGGGCTAACTTAAGTCCAGATCAGCGTAAAATTACTTTAAGTCTTCCAGAAATTCCACAGCAATGTTTCTGAAGTCTTCAAATCAAAACTAAAACTGTCATATAATATAAAGACTGAACTCACCATGTCTTCTCATATCCTGTTTCCCACCGGTATTCCTTCCCTTCTTCTTCTTCTGCCATGATTATATCTGAATAAATACACAAACATAATGAAGTCCCATTTCAAGCACTAACCAGTGAAATTTTCATGGAAACAAACCATCAATTAAAACTTCCATATATGACAATATGTATTCATTTTCATGCACAGATTACAAAGATCTACCAAAATATCAAGAACAATGAAAAGAAACTGCACCTGATATGCAGTATTCAAGCATTTGACATCCCTTTCAAGGTCAAGGAAACGCAGCAATTTTCTGAAGTCTGATTCTGAAAACAATTCTTTCTTTTTCACTACTCTTCCATTACACTTTTTCCAGAATGTATTTCAAGACTAACAATATAACAAATGGCTCACAGACCAATGTATATAACCAGTGAAATATATAAGGATTTACAACTTAACTTTTGATTACTCTGTTAACTGTTTGTCCATAATATAAATTCGTTCAGAGGACAGGAAGATTAAACCAAAATTAATTATTTTAATACTACTTTAGATGTAATTTTTGCAGAAGTGTGTATTGTACATTTTTATCTCTGCATCATAACACTCAAAAATACAACCACAAACTGAAGGAAACCCGACCTAATAGTAGATACAAACATTAAAAGGTGATGATTGGAATGGTTGGGGAGCAGGTTTATAACGGATCAAACGAAAGTGGCTAAGAAATTTCCTGAAAGTAGAAGAAAAGCAGGAAGGAACCAACTGAGAAGTTGCACAGAATGATTGACAACAGCTGAAGGAGATGGAGGTAAATAATAGGCAAGGTGCTTCTGTCCTACAGCAGCCCAAGGTTCTTAAGGGGCCTGTTGCGTCAGTATTACAGTAATACTCCTTTTCAGTAGACTGTAAGGTTAACAGCTGGTCTCGAAGATCAAGTTTATCACATACTGGCTTCATACAAGAACCTCGGAGTTTCTTTGAGCTGTTTTATATTTTCTCAGTTATAAACATTAAATCTAATATGTACGTAGTACGTAGTACGTAAGTACTCACCAGCAATGAGTATGCAGAATTTGTCAATCTCTACACCACTCTCTTTTCTAAACACCAGCCCTGATTATTAAAATCATAACTTTTAAATATTTCAAAAGAAATATATACAGTTATAAGAGATTCTTATTATTACTTATATAACATATTCCTTTCCATACTGACACCATGCAAAACTAAGCAACACCACCTAATTACTTTCGATCGACTTGCATAACGAACCATTAGACACGTATCATTAGAAGTTCACTTCTTAAAGAGAGATGCAAACACTAACGAATTCAACAACGATTTTCCTCATTAAGCACATTTCTGTTCATTGAAGGTTCTGAACCGGGAGAGATGGTATAGGATAATTACATACTTTCGATCTCTCGAAGGAAATTCCAGTGTAAATATTGATGAACACCTACTGATGTTAGGAATTTGGGTGTCTTCATGAATTATATGAAAAAGGATACGTTTAATGATTTTGTCAACATGAGCAGTATAAATTCAGTAATTTTTTTGTTTATACTTCCTATCGTCATACTACGTTACAGCCAACTTTCCCGTATGCAGTAAAGCACCCAAATGAACGACTGAAATTGCAGTTAATGGATGTTTGAATACGAACAGCATCATCACATTCCCGCCATGTACTGACGGATGGCGCCACGGTCGATGTGACGCGATGCAACCATAGAGAGGTGTAATGGGTAGTGATCTATTCAAGAAAAGCGTACATTTCAATACAGCTACTTTGAATGTAAGTGTTCAGTGCTCACATACAAAAGTAATAGTGTATTCATATTGACTTTGGTATGGTTTTATAATGTTTAGGTACTTTCACTGGCAAACAACTACGGAATGGAACGTACTGATTATACATTGCCATTTTACCTAGCAGCTACATATCCCTGCAAAGATGAACATTTCGATAGGTTGAAGATCGTAAATGTGATGATTTCTTTGATTAATGCAATGAAGTGTGTTATCTTGTGCAGTGAAAAATTTACAAAGTGGTGAAGCTAATTTTAACTGAAGGCGAATGTAATAACATTTTAGATTCATTGTATAGACCCTGGATTGAAAACGGAAGATGTCTGAACAGGCAATTGAGGCTACTTCATTTGCTGCATGCGTAAACAATAACGTAGAATGAGAGAATAGTTAGAGATATTTACATCAAACGTAGATTTGAATACAGAATATAAACAGCATTTTGTATTGCTGTGTTTTATTTCTTTTCGTAGAGAGTTCTGTGTCAGTTTTGAGTATTCGATCATTGCAAGATCAGTGCCTGCCATGGAGGGTGAAGGAGGCGACCCGTCATCTGTGAACAAAAATCCAAGGATCATTAAAGGTAATTTTTAAATTTTGTAAATTGCATTTGTTACTATTATTGCGTCATTAGTATGTTCCAACAGTTGTGAACATTTAATTTTCAAGCTCCAGTGCCTTAAATAATTGTTTGGTGTTATTTGTCCCAATGTCATTGACTCTTCCCCCCCTGTTTATTATTACTGTTGTCATTATTATTATTATCCTTTATATTGTATATTTTTCATCAGATCTTGCTCATTGACATTTTAGCTGTTGTAAAGTACTTCAATAAAAGAGTTGTTTTTTATTGTTATTATCATATTATATTATAGTATCTAAGGTAAATGTGATGTGGATACCCCTTTCTGATTATAATTGTATGCAGATAATACTTCATAGTATCATTTTAATGTAAATAAATACACAATCATCCAAATTATTATGAAGATATCAAAATTCAGGAGCTTTATGAATCACTGAAAAATACTATGAATCAAATTTGAAATTCTCATGACAGTTTGACATTCGACCTTGTAAATTTTGTAGCTGAATTGTTGTATTAATCATCTGCTCACACAAAATCAAATCCAAAAACTTTCATAGCACAGAATTTCACTTTGTTGAAACTGTACCATTTCTTTATAGTCACCGCCGTGAGAACCTCAAATCTTACATAGTGTACCTTTTATTATTTTGATGTTGAAATCATTAAAGTTTGCATTCCTAGGAGACCAAAAGGTATCAGTGGTATATTAAGTACATTTTATGTACCAAGCTTTGATTATAATCTTCAAAATTGGGAGTTGAAAACTGTTATTCGCCTTTACCAAGGTACTTTTTGAATCTCATTCATATATTACTCTGAACACAACAAACAAATGGGTAATAGAAATAAACATTTTGTTCTGTCTAAGTCTTGCCAGTTGAATTAGAGAATGGTCATTCTGTGATTCAGTGTGTCATCATACATGAGCTATCCTTGCAAAAGGCTTTGGAGGACCATGGGTTTGTGAGACATCAAGGCTGTCACATTTTCTAGACACGCAAGTTGCAGATGGCAACAACATTGTCAGCGTTAGATGCTGACTGCCCCTTACTCCCCAAGAAAATTCCTGGTACTCATTTCTGTTAGAAGTTGAGTTAACCCCAGGGCCATAGTGTGGCTGGAAGGATTAGTTCAATTGAAAAAAATTAATGAACATGGGCCAGGAAGAGTAAATAAAATGCAATTTATTTTATTTCAGGGGCCCAAGAAGAAGTAGCCTGCTTGGATGTGCTAGTTTGTGGCACCTGCCATTATGTGTTTCATTTTATTGAAGAGTTTCAAGAACATAAGAATGCCAGTGAGTGTGGAAAACCCACATTCAAGGCCAATTTATCAGTGAGTTCTTTTTTGGAATATTTAATAGTTTACAGGCAATCCTTTATTTTAAGAACCAAAATAATGAAATATTGGACCTTAACTAGACACTCACCCCATAACGTTAATACCCAAACGAATGGTAATTTTTTTTTCTGTGGCGCTACAGCCCCAATTTGGTCCTAGGCCTACCTCCATGAAACTCTCCGTTTCACTTCGGTTTACTAGATCTTAAACATTCGGTAGGACTCCTTGGGCGAGTGATCAGCTCGTTGCAAGGCCTCTACCTGTAGACAAACACAGAAAAATGCACACAGACATCCATGTCCTGAGTGGGATTCGAACCTACGATCCTGGCTTCTGAGCGAGCGAAGACAGTGCATGCCTTAGACCGCTCAGCTACCTAGACTGGCCAGACAAATGGTAATACCCCTATATAAAAATAAAAAAAAAATGATTCTCTTGCCAGGTTAACTAATTTCATGTAAAGCTGGTTGGTTAGGTGGGTATAGACTTTAATGCATATGGTCAGATGAATCGTAAACTGTACAACTGCAGGCGCTTTTGCTTGTGTGTATGCGCACATGCGAGAGAGTGTGTGAGAGTGAATGTGTGTGCATGTGCATACATGTCTACATTTCCATATTTTGTAAGGAAAGGTATTCTTTTTACAAGAAAAATACACAGTATTATTCTGAAAATTCCATATTGTACCTAGGAATCAAAACCTCAAGTCTGGGCATTCTTGTTGTGGAAGAGTTCAGTAATGAATCAGCATAAAGTAGAAGGAGAAAGAGATCCAATGAATTCATGGAAGCTTTATCAACGATGGTGTAAGATGGCAGAGAACACAAGAGAATCATGGATTGCTGCTGGCAAGTCTATACAGACCTTTTCTACACTTGCCAATGCTAAAATGGCAGAAGTAGTACATTCCAGCAAAAGTCCCATTGAGGTTAGTATAGTTTACAGTTATTGTACTTCATTGTCCTATTGCATTACTGCTAATCTTAAGTGGATAGGTGTTTTCACAATCCAAATGAAACATTTTTATTCTTACCTTCTATCCTATGTACATTCTTCTACAACACATTTTGGCCTGTCATTGCCATCCTGAGGTGTGGTTGCTTATACTAAAATCGTTGCACTGTCATTTCTGTATAGTCGCTTTTGGAACACTTTGTTACTTTCAATAAAAATATTCTAAAATCCATGAAATGCTGGTATTATCTCATTGCCAACTGTGTGTTGGCAATCGGCAAGTAACAGCATTTTATGGATTTTAGAAGATATTTATTGAAAGTAGTAATGAATACCACAAAAAAACTAAACTCCATGGCTTGAGTCTGCAAGCGAACTATACCGACCAAGCGACCGCTGCTTGTCAGTGAAGTTAGTGCCAATTTTTGCGGATAGAGGGTGTCGCGTGGTTATCGCAACGAATCCCCACAACTGTTAATTTCGGTTTTATAGACTGGAGCTGCTATTTCCTTCATATAGCTCTTCAGTTATCCTCACGAGGCTGAGTGGACCCTGTTCCAGACCCACTACTTCTCAGAAAATCTGGTAGCACTGCAAAATTCCACACACGAATAAATTTAAGTAACAGTGAAACAATTTAGTAAGAGTTACTACGCCTGAAGGTGGCTGTGTGAGGCCGAAATGTGTTGTAGAAGAGTGTACATAGGATTGAAGTCAAGAATAAAAACATTACGATTGGACAGTGAAAACACTTATCCACTGAAGTTTACAGATAATAATTGAAATGGGCTTGGCTTTCTTAATAATAATAAAAAAAAACAGAAATATCTAATCCAGAGTAATATATTTCCTGTAGACAAGGCCTCGAGTTGTTACTACGAAGTCTATGCCAATAACTGACGACGAGGAGGATGACTACAAATCAGAAGAAATGAGTGCAAATGATGCAGAAATAAGTAAGTTTTAATTGCAATTGAAAGCTTTGGCAGTCCAAATTTAACCAGTTAAGTGTATATGTTCAGTGTTCTTATCTCTCCCACAGTGGAATGTTAAAATTCCCGGACATATGAATTTGTTGCTGCAGCATTCAATTTTATAATTGTTGCTCCCTTTTTAAAATTCAATATCTCAATCATGTGTTATAAAATTATGAAACAAAAAGTTTCTGAAAGACCGATTATCAGAGTTCAGATATCTGTATTTTCATTTATATAGCCGTTATATTTAAGTTTATATTTTTTAGTCAAATTCTGTACTTTTTGCTTTATTCTCAAAAAGTATGCCACTGTCAGCAATGACATGCATTTCATTTCCCAAAACCTGATCACAAAGACATATCTGGCTCATGCACATCCACTATATGCAGTCCTGACTGGTGTCTGGTGTTTAGAAATCAAACATGGTCATAGAAGCTGACTGACAGAACCACCTCAAGCCTAAACACACACCCACATGTTTGATTCTTACAACATTTCACTATGACCTACTACAACTCACTTCATTGATAACAGATGTTTCGTATTGCTGTGTGCACTGAATTTGTACTTCCTTCCCAAATTCAAGGCTACTATGGATGAATGAACTTACAACAAAGTCTGTTTGTTCTTCCAGACATCAGCTACAAAATTGTTATCTTTTGCAGATTATGGAATGATCACTAAAACAATTATACCAATGGCACATACTGTGAAGGTCTTTATAATTATAGTGCAGTTTTCAATACCAGCCCATAGTACACTTTCTGTTTACTAAAATGTTAATTTCAGACACTTCTTAGCCACTTGCTGAACCTCAATGCCCTTTTCACCCCTCTAATAGTCGACAACCATATGGTAACATTCAAAATAGTACAGCACACAGGGCCACCTGACAGACTTTGCAGTTGTTCCACGTTTCATAACATAGACCCTTTTTGTAGCACATAACACAGCACCGACACAGATTTTGCTTTGACACTGTGGCAGCAGGTAGAAGGGATAATGAGAAGTGTTCATCCTTGGTGGGGCAGTTTCTGGTGGTCTGCATAACAGTCTCTCTTATGTTATATGATATTTTGAAATTAAATTTTCTCCAAGTTTCACTTTAAATACCATCCTGGAAATATTGCCGCTTTTAAGTAAATATGAATTCAAACAACAGATATCGCTCAAGTGACAGAAGTGCTTTTTATAGTTGTTTAGTTTGTGTGTGTGGTGTTCCTCCCCCTTTATTTTCTTTTTACGTCCTTTATTTCTGCTGGGATAGCTCGTCAAGTAAGCATCACGGAGTTCCGCACCTCCTGTCCTGGGATTATAATCAATGACTACTTTGGGCTTCAGTGTGTATTGCCCTCAAACCATAGTTAGAACCATTTTATCATGAATGGTACTTATAAAAAGTAAAAAAAGTAAAGGTATCCCTGTAACAGGGTGTGGAGGCCCATAGGGTTGTGAGATGTTGAGGTTCCCACATTTTCTATATAATCGGCTCATAGATGGTGGTAAGGTTGTCAGCCTTACGTGCCGGCCGCACTTAACCCCAACAATAATCCTGGTACCCATTTCTGTTAGAGGCTGACTTGACCCCAGGGCCATAGTGCACCTGAAAGGATCAGGTAATTTGAAAAAAATCCAATGACCTCATCGGGACTTGAACCTGCGACCTTCCAACTTGTAGCATAGTGCCTCAACCAACTATGCTACCGCATGCCCCCATGGTACTTATAAGACATATATCTCTATTTTTCCACTTCATTGTCAGCAGTCTGTCTTTGTAGACTGAAACATGTTCTTTCTTGAAGAAAGCAGTCTTCTGGGATTTGGCACCGTGTATATGTGGTGTTAACCGACGTTTCGGAGGAACGTATCGCCTCCATCTTCAGGGTAGAAGAAAAAATATATAAGAAATCTGCAAGCAAAGAGACCGTGAGAACCGCTTTTACCAGTTCTCACGGTCTCTTTGCTTGCAGATTTCTTATATATTTTTTCTTCTACCCTGAAGATGGAGGCGATACGTTCCTCCGAAACGTCGGTTAACACCACATATACACGGTGCCAAATCCCAGAAGACTGCTTTCTTCATAGTCACCGCCGTGAAAGCCTCAAATCTTACATGTTCTTTCATTTTCAATTCTGCATTCTTTATTTCATCAAGAACACCTTTCCTGTTTTGATGCGAGTTTCCCATAACATCAGTTCATTTGCTGCACAGCTGTGGAGCAGATCTGGGTTAGAAAGCCAGTTGTCCATGATTACACTGTATCCCTGATTCATTAGAGATGCCAGAGTTACAGAACTACTTTTCAGCCTCATGGATCATGTTTTAGGGATTTGTTGAAAATTGTATCATACATAACCAGATTTGGCTTCACACAATTCAAAAGAATTTAAACGAAATCAAGCATATACTGAAAGTATGTATACCTTCCATGACACATCCCTTCCACATCATCAGCGTCTCATCTACTGACACATCACACTCTGGAGTATATCCACTCCTAAATTTGACATTAGATGATCTAGTATGGTTGACCGTCTCTATGGTCTAGTGGTCAGAGTTCCTGGCTACAGATCCAGAGGTCCGAGTTCAATTCCCGGCGCTACCAGATTTTTTTTTTCTGAGAAGTATTGGGTGTGGAACAGGGTCCACTCACCCTCATGAGGATAATTTAGGAGCTATTTCAAGGAAATAGCGGCTCTGGTGTAGAAAACCAAAATTATCGGCCTTGGGGATTCGTTGCGCTGACCACGCGATACCCTCTATCCGCTAAAGTTGGCACTGACTTCGCTGATAAGCAGCGGTTGCTTGCGGACTAAAATCACAGAGTTTGTTTTATTTGTTGATCTAGTATGGGTTTTAATTTATACAGTCTTTTGGAACTGCAAGTGGCCTCATTATAACGTTCATTGTCGACAAAATGAAGAAACTTGAGCATCACTGAACGGGTCCAAAAATATAGGTGTTTCCAGAATTTTCCTCCAGGAAAAGTGGCTCTTGTTATCCAGCCTTTGGTGAAGTTCTTGTAGTAGAAAGTGCCAGCATCTTCATTATTTCACTTCTGTCTGTTTCCTACCAGTGATGGGTCCTAGATCTTAGTTCTAGATTAGTCATACTTTCTAAAATTTATTTGGCATGCAGATTTGTTTCTGTGGTTATTACTTCCGCAATTCCTGACGTACGGAACAGCTCAGAATTTTCCAGGCGGTTACTGGAGTCCTCTAAATCAACATTTATGCCAGGCTTGCCAGTAAATGGAAAATGTGGTCGCTCATGCCTGACTGTACCATATGCCATGATGCATGCTGACACTTTCTTCTTCATCATAGCTGACGCTCACTTCACCACATGACAAAATTTTCACGTTATTTCAGTGTCACTATTATATCAGTGCCATATCAGGCACTGAGTTCCACGTTATCTACTGATGCAAGCTTCACAGACATCTGGCCTTTATATGTATAAGAATTGCTAGCTAAGTGTTTTCAATTCCAATTCAGTAAATATGGCTGCCACTGTCTTACTGGAAAATCACCCACCCCCCTAATAATTAGATTTTTGTTACCAGTAAATCAGCATCATGACCAGTGAAGCATAATTTCTGACTGTGTAGTGTAAATAGCTTCAGAACTGTAGTTTTATACTAGCTGATCATTTTCAAGATCTGAATTGTTCTCACAGTAATTGTGTTTGTGGTATTCGCAGCTTGTGAATTTACTGTTTGCTAGCTAATTCATAGATTTGTGAAGTATTACTAGAAGTAAATTGACTTCAGGGCCATTGAGGTGTGCAGTATTTGTGGAGTATGGAAAATAATGCCTTTCCTCCGGTTATAATGGGGTCTTTCTAGGCATAAGAACATTCCTGTGGTCCAACCAGGTAACTTGGCCATGACACAGGCTGTGCAAACTGAGAGGTTTTCATGGTTTTCCTCAGTCCCTTCAGACAAATTCCAGTGCATTACCTCAAATTAGGCCACTGCTGCATCATTCCATGTGCTCTCCTTTAATGCATTAATCATCCTTACAGTGACACTGTATTGTCTGAAGTATTGAGAGCATCAGTAAATAAGCCATAAAAGTAAAAATGCCCTTATGTTCACCTATGTATCACCTTGTTTATTGTTAAAATATAGCCTGAAAAGGAAGTCATAGGATCACACATTTCTCATTTTTCTGCAAAAGGCATCTGTATATTGGTTCCAGTGATTGTGTATGTTCCTGATAGCATGTCAAGTACTAGTATATGTATAGTTAGTCACATCCGTTATTATTTGGTGATTTTTTTTTATTGTAGGAGTTAAACCTTCTTGTGATATATAGAAGTCTTACTTTCTTGTCTTTGTGTGTCATGTGAGCAATCTTAAAAGATGTTTCTTGAAAAATATGCCCAATATGTTACAGAAACAGAACAGCGAAAAGTCGTACGTAAGATTGTACGTATACCTGTAGATAAGAATGGCAGTGCGAGAGATGTACGCCGAGTACGTGATGGCCAGGGTACCAAAGAAATACGGACATATTCCATCAGAAAGGATTCTTCAGGTGAAGCAACAATGGCAAAGACTGATGTGAAAGAATCTGCTCCCACTGTCAGTGAAAGTGATGGAGGTGAAAAAGATGAATGTCTGGAATCTGAAGAGAAGGAAAATATAAAGGAACCAACAGAGAAAGGAACAGAATCTGCAAAACCAGATAAAGAAGACGAAGAAAAGAACTCGGTAAGTAGTGAAAATCTGATTTTCTTCTAAGTAAGACGCTGCTGTATTTAAAAGTTGTTTGGTATCAGATAGCTGGTCATGGTAGCCGAGCAGTCTAAGGCATATCCTGTCTTCCCTCGCTCAGAAGCCAGGATTGTAGATTCAAATCCCACATAAGGCATGGATTTTTGTATGTGTTTGTGTTTATGTTGTCCTGAGTTTAGGTAGAGGCTTTGCGATGAGTTGATAACTCATCCAAGGAGTCCTACCATCTGTAAAATGATCAAAATGAAAAAATAAACCTCAGCAGTATATAAGGGGAACAGATTAAGTAAATTGGTACTAAATATATATCTTGTTAGGTGATGCGGTAATTTACCTTTGTGGCATTACATCTGATACAGGAGACACTGCAGCCAGAATCCGAAGCATCAACCCGCATAAAAACTGGAGACATTAAATTAGTGAAGGACCCACTTGGTGATGGAATGGTTGAAATCAAGGTAGAGCATATGAGCAGCGAAGAGGACCAGGTGGAAGAGCAAGCCGAGCATGGAGAAGCAGGCATGAAACTTCGGGTTCGTGGTTCATTTAGCCCTGCATCCCTGACACAGCGACCAGGCACAGTGAAAAGGAAACCCCTACCAGATAGCAAACTGTCAGGGAACAGAGTGGTACGGCGAAGTGATAAAAACAAGGACAGTGAAGACGAATATGTCGTAGAAAAAATCCTTGCAAAGAGATTCAACCCAAAGAGGAAATACTATGAGTATTTACTGAAATGGGAAGGGTATCCAACGTAAGTTTCATGTAATTAGTACACATAAAGATATACAGGGGAATGTTACAAGATGCTTCCAAGCATCCTGCAGCAGTTGAAAAGTACGCTATATAAGTTCTGCCTGGAACTCCATGCTTATTAAATTATTGCTTTATAATGATTATTTTCAGCGATCAGAATACATGGGAACCCGTGGAGAACATGGCAGCTTGTGATAAATTGGTTGAGACATTTGAACGTGAGCTTGCAAGGCAGAAAGCAATTCAGCACAGAGCTACAAGCCAAATGGCACAGCAGCAGAAACTAAATCAAGGCATAGCTGAGAAGTCAGTGATAAAAGTTAAAACTACAGGAAAACCAGAAGAGTTGAATCAGCCAGGACCTAGTGGTTTAACAACTTTTGAAAGGTCAGAAGCATCTACAGATGGCTTCCTAACCCTTTGTAACTCAGTTTGCAGCTATAATGCTTTGTAATGTTGTAAATATTTGCCAGTGTTACTAAGGAACCTGCTGCGTCCATCTTCAGGGTAGAAAAGGAAAGATAGCCTCTCCTAACCTGAAGATGGTGGCAACAGATTCTTCAGAAACAATGGTGTATATCTGCCAGACTGCGCAGCCTCATATCCCAAAAGCCAGTAATCTCCAGTCACCACTATCATATTTACAATACCAATACTTATATTAATTTCATTTTAAATAGTTATAAATAATAATATATCTCAAATCTTGAAGAACTGCAATATGCCTCTCCCCCCTTCCCATTTAATGTTGATGTTTGCATTTACCTGCACCTGTAAGAATACCTTCTCTGCTATTGAAGAAGTAAATTTTCCATAGTCGTGATCAGAGTTCCTAAACTTCTCTTTCCTCAAACGTTCAGACAGGCTTTATTTTGTTCTGTACTCTGCGTTTCACACTTTTTGTTTCAACTGTCTGTTAGGTTGGTATTGTCATAATTTCTTGCCATATTATTACCATTACAGTAATTTTAGCATTTCACTGCATTCTGAACTTTTTTTGTTGTTCAGTGTCAAATTATTGACAGTTTGTTTTATGAATAACTTTTAATGTCTGTGTGAAGGCTGGTGAGTTGTAGAAATGATACATTCACACAGTGTGCCCCTGCTTTCAATTGGGGCCCGACCAATTGCAGGACAATGACAGCTGGTTTGTTCATATCAGCCAGTATGAGAGGCGACCCAGATTTCATGTCCTTGCTAGCATAAACAGGAATATGCCATATAAATAGCCTTTGGTGGAAGGTATTGATAGAGGATCCTTCTACAGTGGCAGAGATTTGTTTATAGATATATCTTGGTTTGGCAGAGACTCTTCAGAAATTCTCTTATATGGTTGCAGAATAATGGTAAAGGTAAGGTTGTACCTGTGCTTGACTAATTAAGCACTATGCCATGAAGGCATATAGGGGAGTGGATGTATAGATCCACATTTTCTTACCCTCTGCACTAGCTGGAGGTGAATGGTCAGCTTCACACCCCAGCTGTTCCAGCCCCAGGGAAAGAACCCCCAGTACCCATTGGATAGGAAGTTGGGTGGACCCCAGAGCTGGTCTGAATGATGTGGTGAAGAGAAAATTCTTGACTCTACCAGGACTCGAACTCTGACCCTTGGGTCATCCAGCCCGTAGCTAGTCGCTATACTGACTATGCTATCCCAACTCTAGAATAATGGTATAAATCACAAAAAAGAAGCTTTTGCAGTCTTTGGTATAAACCTTTCCTGTCATTATCAGTGAAATGAAACACACTTTTGTAATGATGTCACCAGAACTTGGCATTGATAGAACCCTGTTTGTGGTGAATTACAATTAGACTGTATAATTCTGAATTATACCCATTAGTATCGTACATTTGTCCTGTCTTGTTATAGCCGTCCAGTACGAAGCAGCAAGAAGAGAGCTCTGGAGCAAGTTAAGTCATGGTGTGGCTCTATGACCAAGAAAGAATTTGAATCAGGTATGATAAAGGAGTTGGTATATCCCAGTCAAGTCAAACGGTTATGTAGCAAGAAATGGAAATATTCATGCAGCACAACATGTTAATGTGCAGACCTCACCAGAGACTTAAGCACTCTCAAACACTAGATAACCACTGACCTTTGTCGGGATATAATGGATCTGTGCAATCTAATTACTTTTATCATACCAGTTGTTATAATTTACAGGTAAAAGAAAAGCTGGAGAAGAAAGTGACTCTGATGATGACATGGTACCTGACAAAAAAATAAAATTAGAACCTCCGGATGATGATTGGAGTGGAGGTGAAATGGGTGCATCATGGAATAGTGGTGGATCTTCAGATGAAGACTCAAGTGAGAAAAAAAGACCCAAACACAATATTGTATCGGTGCAAGGAAACCAAAACAAATCAATGGGTGTGATTCACAAGGTCCCCATGGTAAAACTTGGAGATGATGTAATGAAACGGGGACATGGCAGGTCGTCAAAACGGATTCAGTCTGTTGATTCAAGTAATACTATAAATGGAATTGCCAAAAATAAAAGTCCTTCTACAGTGGAGAAAGATTTGGCCGTTGAATTGGGTCTAGCATCTGATTCTTCCCCCGAACATAATAAAAAACCACAGCCCACTTTAAAACAGCCTCCTCCATCACAGCCTCCAGTTCTTGTTGCCAACTCAAAAGGTGTTATTAAGGTAGATCCACGACAGGTCCCAAATCTTACTTCTGGTGTCTATATAATATCAAATAAATCTGGTATTGTTAAACTGAATGATTTGCCTTCTTCGCCAGTGAAGGCAAGAATATCGCCTACAAAACAGTCTCCACAAGGACAGAAAGTTGGAAATGCTGGAGTTGTGATATCAGGAAGCAAAAGAGATGGTGTACAGACTGGCATTGTGCGAAAATCTCTCTCCCAACCAATCACGGGAACTCGTTCTGTTGTAGGTCAGACTTCATCAAAACAAGGAACACCACTAAGATCACCATTAAATGTGAATTCTGGTTTGATCCGGGTGACACCAACAGGAAGTTTGAACAAGCCATTGTCAGGACTATCTCATATGGGGATCTCAGGGGGAAGACCTCCTCTCATCTCACCACGAGTTGGTTCTCGACCTTCTCTGTCTTCTCCCCGGCCACTTTCTATGTTAACTCAGAGGCCTGGCTTATTGCAGGCATCTCTGCGACCGGGACTACAACCCAGATTACCTGGGATGTCTCTCAGACCAAGTTTAGGTTCTGGTATTAAAAGGTCACCTATAGCAATACCAGGAGTTCAGACCAAAATCTCCAGTACTCTAAGACCAAAAATGCCTCTGCAGTCACCTCTAGGAAGGGGACTGATACGAACTCCTTCTCCAGCTGCGCAGGTGAAGAGTGGAATTAAACCTATCCATGCAATGTTAGGTAAGGCTGTGCAGAGTTATGTCCCATCACCAGCAATGACTGCACAACAGAGATTAATATTGGCCAAGAGACAGCAGGCAAAGGATACTGCCGTCTTGTTGAAACAGGGTTCTGGTGGTGTACTGATGCCGCCAGGTTCAGTACAAGTGAAACCTGGCTTAAAACTAGATGATCCAAAGTTGAAGAAGCCAATAAGCAGAGGAAAGAGCAGGGGAATTTCAGTGGGAGACAATGTAAATAATGGTAAACAAAGGGATAGCAAACTAGTGGATGGTGATGGACTTCATATGGAGTTCCATGAAGTTCACACAAGCAGTGATAGTGATGACGGAGTTGATTCCTTGCCAGAGCTTCCAATGGGAGATCTTCCCTCTTTGGAACCAGACAGCCCACCACGTCCATTTACGTTATGTCCTGAAACTGGAAAGATATTAGGTCAAGCAGAAGGAGAACCAACACCAGTTCCAAGTCCTGAACCTGAGCCAGAGCCTGAATCAGCACCAGGAGCAGAGGAAGATGCAGAAGAAATCCTACCTGACAAGCGAGAGGGTTCACCTATTCATATTGTTCAGGAATCGCAGTATCAGAGTGGCGAAGAAGAAACCCTACTGAAAGTCGAAATGAGCCCTGGTGGAACGACGGGAACTGTGATAGAGAGTAATATTGCTGATCCGACAGCATACATGAACACACTAAGGACAGAGGAGGGCTTGACTGTTACAAAGATCAGTACCACAAATTCTAGCACAAATGGCTCACAGCAACAGGTTACTGTATCCACACAAAAAGCTGGTGGAGGTATTTCTGTTCCGGCAAGAAAACTGTTTCTGGACACTACCAACAGCAGTAGTAGTGTTGGCAGTGGTAGTGCTGCCAGTACCAGTGGGGGCAGTAATGAAATGAGCACCGAATTAGTGACATTTGGGGAAGATGGTGTGGTGTATCAAATTTCAACAGAGGAAGAGCAGGATGGGGGGGAAGCAATGTTAGTGTCTGCAGACGGAGAGCCGCAGTGTGTGTATGTAACGGCGGAACAAGCTGCAGGAATGGAGGATGGCTCTGTTCTCACATTGGACACTGCTGTTGCTGAGGCTGTAGCACAGCTCATGCCTGATCAAGTGAATGTGATAGGGGGTGGCAGCGGTTGCTCACAGTTTTATGTGAAGGAAGGAGAAGCAGATAGTGAACAGCTGATGATCACATCAGGGGTTGAGCAAGGAGAGGAAATGACACAGGCCCAAGTTGTGGCTCAGGTCGTCCAGGAAGGAGAACCAATGTCTGGGGCAGGTGAGAAATCAAAAGTTCATTTACTGCCTTGATGTAAATATAAGATCTGTAAAAAATAGCCGTTTTAATGGGCGATCTTGTCATAAAAAATGGTCAAACTACATAGCCTTCCAACTACGTCCACAAAATCCTAATTATGTATAGTACAGCACCAAATACTGAAAAAAAGTTAATGCAGGTACAGGATACTTGTTCAATTTGGAGTGTAAATATAAAAATAAAATGGATGAAATAATGGGGTTTTATTGGCACTTTAATATCTGGAGTATGGGCTTGTAGATTATGGCTGTATATAAATGTACAGTCTGGGGGGAGGCATGTGGTAGCATAGTTGGTTGAGGCAGTACGCTACAAACCCAGAAGGTTGTAGGTTCAATTCTTTATGAGGTCATTGGATTTTTCAATAGACCTAATCTTTACAGCTGAACTATGGCCCTGGGGTCAACTCAGCCTCTAACAGAAATAAGTACCAGGAAACTTCCTGGGGGTAAAGGGCAACTGGTTCATAAGGCTGACAACATTACCACCCTCTGAGCCAGTTGTCTAGAAAACATGGCAGCCTCAACGTCTCACAACCCTTTTGGCCTTCACCTGTTACAGGGATAGCTTTAACCCCTCCCCAATCTCATGGGTTGTGTAATATCAGGTTACCTCTGAACTGCATGGCCTAAAGACTGTGCTCTCACAGTTATTGACCTGAGAACATAAAATCCAGCAGTGTATGTAGTGTAGCAAGTGGTTACCAATGGTTTTGGAGGAACCATCTTCAGGGTAGAAGCCTAAAGATGGAAGCAGAGATGGTTCGTTAGTTTGTAACCACCTCTGGACTACACAATTTCTAGGCTTAGAATAGACAGCGTAAAAGATAAAGAAAAAGTTCAACATCCATAATATTTCCTGAACTGGAAAGGAATTTAGACCTTTAATTTTATAAGAAAAAGTGCAGGTCTTTTCGAGATTATTATGGTGTATGTGTTCCTTTCAACTTCTGAACAAATTGATCAATGAATATTATGCCATTCAAGACCACCAGAATCCCATAACCAGTAGTAATGTGATGGATTCACAAACATGTGAGATGGGAATAACATTAGTGCCGCATAATTTAGGGCCTTGAGATCATGTAAAGGTCTTTGATAAAGATCCCACTTTTTCTTGGGTAATTATGTTGTAGAAAGGAACAACAATAATGGTCACTGCATGAAGTCTCTATTCAGCATTTGGTTTGATAGCCATAGTTTATGAACCATTGCATCTATGAATGCATAAAATGGTGTAAAAATGAAGGATAAGTAATTCAACAGGAAATCTTTCCATTTGTCATATAAACTTTTATACCTTTCTTCTCCTCCCCTCCTTTCTGCCATATTACTTTACTTCGCCCCCTGCCATCATCATTCCTCTCCCTCTAATTTTCATTAAAACAGTCTGAATAAATATTGTTTAAAACATACCATTACAGGAGAACAACAATAAAAAATGTCAGCCATACTACATGTATGTTGTTCTAGTTGTTATCCCCAGGGTTGTCATCCCCTGTCAATGCAACATACATACATACATACATACATACATACATAGACACTGGCTTCTATAATTATACATATGAAACTATGTATACATATTAATTAATGATGCATAGAGGTATTTGATCATGAGCACCTTGTGTCAGTAACTACATCGTCAGTGCACTGAAGCAAAACGTATGTACATACACCCACAACTGCAGGGGAATCAGTGCCCAGTAAGTTACAGCATACATTTTCAGTCTTCTACTGTCATTTTCATTCTTTCAACAGCTCGCCTACCATGGAATTACAGAAACATAATTCTATTATAAAAATAATATTTTTATGGAATAAAATGTTTTCAGTTTAAAAGAAATGTGTTTACAGTATGAATGGTATGTAAGGAAAATCATGGAGTATGAAATGATGGAGGTGAAGAATGCATCCCTATAGTACTAATGGCAGAGATTACTGAATATACGAGTGGAAACTCTGAGAATGCCTTCTCTTTCATAAAAGTATTAATGTACATAGTTTCACCTGTTAATTTTTATAATCCTATTTTGTGTTGCTAGGTGCAACAAGAAGAGTGGTACTTTTGCTGCCAGATGGTAACCTCATGATGACTGAGGTGGATGAGGAGCAATATGCAGCTCTAGAATTGGATAAATGAGCCACAGAAATCTGCTTGCAGATTCAGAATGTAATGTCAACATAGTAGTTGGAACATTGAAGTTAAATAATGTGGAGTTCTTGACAATTGCAGCAGTTTTAATGAACATCTGCTGACAAGTATATTACATTCAGTGGCTGTAGTCCACATTTTACCATTGTACAGAAGCTCACAGCAGTGTAAGTTCTCCACGTGCTAGTATAAAGAAGACTGGAAAGGAAGTGATGTTTTGTAATTGACATGATTAAGTAACAGTTATTTTGATTTGGAAACCTGTTATGAAAATATGTCCACAGAGGGCTGTACAAAGTGTATAGCTTAATGTTAAGGGAAGAAGATTGCAGAATTTAAAACCTGTGTTTTATTTAATCATTGTAAACATGTTATATTTCTTTCATATAATAAATCTGTGTGTATCATAAAATTGAGTGATGAATAGACATTTAATAGGCAAGTGGACAAGCAATACCGTGGTAATTATACCAGGCCTTCACAGTTTTAGTTTTTACAATAAGCACATTTTCATGTTAAATAAGTACCTCTAAATTATGCTGCTCATGATCAAATTTTTTCCATTTATCTTTTTAATACAAATCAGTATGTGTCTTCAGTTTACAGGAACTTCATGTCCATGGAGTCTGTTTTGTCAAGTGTTAGTACTGTATAAACATGCCATTTTGAATTTATGGCTGTATTTCATATCTTTAGATCAGTTTAAATTATTACAGCTTAGTGGGAAAACTACTATGTATTTGACTCAACTTTTAATATAGATGTTGGTCCAGAAGCTAAATATATGTGTATGCTTAGTGCTTACAGAAAGACAGGACACTTAGGCAAGTCTGTAATGTAATAACTGTACTTCATTTACATGTTAAAGAGGAAATTTGATCATGTCTCCATAATTTTTTGCCACGTTTTAGAGTACTTGAACACCTTTCACTCGTGATATCACCCATAGTCAGTTTTTGTTTCAATATTTAATGCATTAAAAACACAGATGAAATGTTGAAAGGGTGTAAATTTGTTTATGGCGTGAGTGTTTGTATCTGTGTGTGTATGAAAGAATAATTACTGAAGGAAGACATTTAGAATAAATGCATGGAAAAAGAAATGTTTCCTCATATGGCCATGTTTATGAAAGTATAAACATATTTTAAAATAAATTAATGTTACTGACAATGTTCATATACCATCAAGTGACACATTGTACAAGCCAGCATAGTAAAGGGAAGCTTGTGGTGTCACAACATGATAATTTCTAAATATATTAGTCTTGTCTCATTTGAGTCTATAGAACATTGCAAATACTCCAGCCATGCAGATTAGTACATGTAAACCTGCTTTAGTCTCTCCTTCAAATGTTATTACTGCCTCTGGATTTCCTCTGCATTTCTTACTAAAAATTATTTTCTCAAAATAAATGTACAGTTTTTGAACACAGACTGATAATTTTCTTTCTACATTATTAACAAATACTTGAAGATTACATAAACTAAATGGTGAATAGGAAGGATAAAAGGAACTGAAATTACATTTTGCCCCACAGCATTCGAGAGATGAAGTAAACATCTTCAAGGATAGTAGGTCAGATATAAGAGAAGCATACGTCTCAGAATAAAAATTGTACAAATTCTTTTAGCTTCACCATTTATAAAATGTAAAAGGTAAAGTTGTCCATGTGCTTAATTAATTAAGCACTATGCCATGAAGGCATATAGGGGAGTGGATGTATAGATCCACATTTTCTTGACCTCAGCAATAGCTGGAGGTGAGTGGTCAGCTTTACACTCCTGCTGCTTTACCCCCAGGGAAAGAGTTGTGCTACCCCAATTCATATTTATAAAGTGTACCAACAAAATACCATTCTTGTTTACTGTTAACAAGTACAGTGAGAATGAAGAAAGCAGTCTTCTGGGATTTGGCACCGTGTATATGTGGTGTTAACCGACGTTTCGGAGGAACGTATCGCCTCCATCTTCAGGGTAGAAGAAAAAATATAGGAAATCTGCAAGCGAAGAGACCGTGAGAACCAGTAAAAGCACAGTCTGCACACCACATATACATGGTGCCAAATCCCAGAAGACTGCTTTCTTCATAGTCACCGCCATGAAAGCCTCAAATCTTACAAGTACAGTGAGAGTTTTGCTTATACTTTCCACATTTATAATTTTTTTAATACCTTAATTGGGTGTTGGAATAGTTCGCATTGGTTTGACTAGTGCTGTGCCATAATTCATTGGCATAATGTACTTCCAGAGACAGTGCTTGCCAAAGAGATCAGAGACACTGACTGAACAGTGAATTAATTGCTGTACATCAGTTTGTTTCAGTCTGGTTTTTTCAACACATTCCAGAACAAAAGGCAACAAAAATGTGTCCATTAGCTTTGCAATGTCTGCTCAAGAACCACACTGAAAAAATTTCCATGAAATTTTATATTGGAATTTTACTAAAAATTAATGAGCACATTGCAGTCTTGGTTAATATTGAAGAAAAGTAGCATTTTACATGAAGACCTATGTGCATTTCTGCATGCATCTCAAGTGTAACTTAACTAAATATTTACTACAGTAAAAGATGTTTCAAAGAAAAGTGTATGGAAAAATTGAACACCTTATGCCCAGCCTGTAAGTCATACGGTTTTCAAGGTAAACAATGGCATTTTTTGCCCTCATGCTGGTCCACCTTGCTGGTATATGCTGTTAATGGTCTAGTCCCTTAATGGGGTGGAGAGTGGATACATTACAGGATACGAAGAGCTTAGATTCTATGCAGCATTTAGCAAAACCAGTTTTCCTTAAGCAGCATACATATTTCCATGAAATTATGTGAAAATAAGTCAACAAAATGAGTAGAATTATGCATGTACTGTTCTTAACAGCAGCAGTTACAGTATGAAGAGTTCTATCTTGTGGGATGTGATACAATGTTGTCCACTAAAAGTCAACCAGTGTTTTGGAGGAACATGTTACCTCCATTCTCAGGATCAGAAGATGAACCAAGCAAGGAACCACCATGAAGCATGTAGCAGAGCTTCCTACCTGCTTCATGTTACTTTCTTGCTTGGCTCCAGATGGTGACATGTTTCTCCATGGAGCATTGTCCTTGAAAATATAATTCTTGATCAGCTAGTCAAGAAAATTTCCCAGTGGGTTTATCATCATGTTCCCTTAGAGCCCACCAAGTAGTCCCTATTTTAAGCCAAATGAATCCAGTTCCCACCATATTTCTTTCAGATCTATTTTAATGTCATTGTCTCACCTACAACCAAGTCTTCAAGGTGGGCTTTTTTCTTCAGAATTTCTGGTCAGTTTATATGCATTTCTCTTGTCTGCCATGTATGCTATGTCTCTTGCACACCTCATACACCTTAGTTTGATCACTACAGGTAATATTTGGTGACGAGTACAAATTATGAAGCTCCTTCAATTTTTTCCATCCTGTTTCTGCCTCATCATTTTTGTGTGTAGATATCCACAGTATCGCAACTGTGTGAATGGTCATAATGTGAGTTGAGATTTTCAAAGTGGCTGTACAGATTGCGGTCTTCTGGGTTGCGACTGCATGTAGTCTTGTACATGGATGTTTCAGAGGAAGATGACATCAGCACTTTTAGGGTCAAAGTGACACCATATACGAGTTTTATAAGGTGGATGCCAATGTTCAGATAACACCCACAAGCTTGAGAAAGCATTTGTCTCTGAAATACTGGTATCCACTTACATGACTACATTGTGACATAAACTAGTAGAAAATTATCGCATCATTGTATGTGCCTGCTTCATATGTATGCGTAATGGCATTCGCTTGCACAATATGTACAGCTACACCACAAGCAGGCAGTTATGTGCTGCACCACTCTGCCCTTATCTCATGCAAATTTGGAACTGTTATAATAATTTCCAACACTTGTTAACATTTTATGCATTCCTTGCAGTAAGTGCAAAATTAAGTGAATAAAGGGAAGTCAAGTCCTGTCTACACATTTCAGTTCTAAATGAATAATGGAATTAAGTTAAATTTAGTATTCATGGTCAAAAATAAAAGTTTAAGCCAAAGTTAATTTTGGTTTATATTAGCTAAGTATAGGGGGCATGAGGTAGCATAGTTGGTTGAGGCACTATGCTACAAGCCGGAAGGTTGCGGGTTCAAGTTCCGTCATTTGATTTTTTTTTTTCAGTTGACCTAATCCTTCCAGTCACACTATAGCCCTAGGGTCGACTCATGCTCTAACAGAAATGAGTACCAGGAATATTCTTGGGGGGAAAAGGGCAGCCAGTGCATAGGGCTGACAACCTTACTGCCATCTATTAACCAATTGACTAGAAAATGTGGGAACCTCAACATCTCACAACCCTATGGGCCTCCACGGCCTGTTACAGGGATAGCTTTATTTGCTGCTTTATCTTAAGTTCAGATTAGAGTTAAATCAGTTTTCTGAAAAGAGTTTATATGTGAATAATTACCAAGTACTCCTGGGAAACAGGTGTGTTCTTAATTACTACTACTATTGCTGCTGCTGAATTTCATTTAATCAATATCCATGTGAGACCCTAAAATTTAGTTTCTTATGGGAAATTAACCTCTTTCTCCCCCCCCCCAGATGCTTTATTACCTGGAGATACCAATGCATGAAACATCCTCCTTTCATCTTTCGCGTTACTATTACAAATGTACTGTTATCAAGACCAGCTGCTCTGTGTCATCAGATTACCATTTTTATGAAGTATGTATGCTATTGAGATCATAACAGATGTGCCTACAGTAGAATTACATCATCACATTAATATGCCTCTTCATTATTCTGCATATGAAACTGCCAGACAGATATATCTCCCACATAATGCAGTAATAGTACCAGTGGAACATCATCTTTCTGTTGTCTCAACAACTCGTACAAGAAGACAAATAGCAAGCTGTTGGTGTCACTCGGTGCAGAGACAACTATCAGCTTTTGGTAAGCTACATTAACTATACTTAACATACAAGATTCTGAGGTTCCCACAGCACTAAGAAGATTACTGTTATTTAACAGACTTCATGGCAAATCATCTCAGGATACAGTAATCTTTGTACTCAATGTACTTCCAGATTTACACTGTCTCTTGCAGAATTTTACATCCTAGGATGCAAGGGAATGAAACAGAAACCTCTAAGAAGACAGCACAAAGGCCTGAAGTAAAGAACAAATATCAACTTTCCAAAAATTAAGGTTTAAGCAGACATAACCCATTTTCAATATCATATCCAGAATTAATCTGATGGCCTGAGGAATAGCACAAGAAACATCAATTAAGACTTAGGTTCCCCCTACTTCTGGAATATAAGTCATGCACTCCGAAGTAAACATACCCTCTCTCATTACAGTAAACTCCCAGTTATCCATTATCCAAGCAAATGAAATTCTCATCCATGTGACAAAAATTCAACCTGCCATTTTTATATGGTTACTCAGAAACAAATTTGCAGTGCTTCCACGGTCACCCACAATGTGGTACATATCCCTCCTCTGGCAGGAGCTATTACAGCAGAGGCCAACCTTATCTCATGTATTAACGTATATCTGAAATCTTCCACTGATCAATCAGCTACATTGCTTAGGAAGACTGCCCCACAAGAAATAAAACATGGACATACAGCTCTGACTTTGTATTTGGTTTCTTTGGGTGCTTTTCTCATGCAACTGGCAAATTCATCTAAAAACTTCATCCCTACTTATGCCAGATAATTTACTGTATTATTAACATGTATGACAGATGTCATGTAACCTGACAACAAATTAATACAGGTGTTCTCTTACTTTCAGAATCAACATGGGCTCTGGATTTGGAAATGATGTTTTCAATGGCTTCTTCTGGCTCCTGGTATTAATATTAGTGTCATGGTGGATTGCAGCAATCTGTTTCTTTCCATTCCTAGTATTCAGTGTCCTAACACCCTGTATCAGAGGTTTCAAAAATGTGTATGAACTACTTCTAGCTGGTGTAATGTTTCCACACAAGTGCTCTGACAATATGATAAATCGAAGATCATACGACTCATTTTGAGATTACCGAGACAAAACTGGTAACTTGAAATTAAAGATCTGATATATACATACATCAAAGAATTTTAAAGTGATCGTTCTGTTTCTCTTTTGGGAGTGGGTATGTGACAATTAATGATGGCAAATATAGGCTTGAAAACTGTCTCGGCTAGGCACTAACTATGATTTAGACCAGCCTATCAACCTACATATATGGACAAAACTGGGATGTCAAGTGACCTCCACTTCCTGAATTGGTTGTGGCTTTATACAGTGCTAAGAATAGGAGAACATGCATCTGGAGAGACAGTGTAATTTAGAAACTGATGGTTCCTTAAATATGACTGTTAACAAATAATAAAATTAAGATGGAGAAATCTGATATGTTCTTGTATAATTTCAGGTAATTAAAGTGTGAAGAAAAGAACTATTCTTGCACATTAGATAGTATAAGTTTGTAACTGGACAAACTGTGAGTAGGGATTATATTTCTGATATCAGTAACCCATACTAGCTACTCTAATTTGAATAACTAAATTTATAACAATTGTGTAATCACACAATTAGGACATATTTCTTAAAATAATAATTCTGTCATATATGTCCATTTTTCTATTTGTGTATAATTGAAGTGACACCATTCTGATAACACTGCATAGCACCCCTTGGTAGGATAATTTGTGGTTTGGAACATGAACTGCTGTTTAAAACACTCTGGGATATAAGTGGTTAAGTCCCTTATGGTCATGGTTACACCCATTAAAATCTAAGTTGCATATTCCTTCACTCAACACAAATGAAAAACATGGTAACATAAAACAATGCAAGTACATTAAGAGTGAGCAACAGAACACATGACATGACAGCATGTAAACACTATTATGAGCAATACACAAGAGTTGGTATGGAGACATGACTGAGATGAATATTAACATGGATCATTAATATACAACTCAGTGCAGAAGCAGCACAAATACAGCTGATCTGAAAGTACAATTCTGAGCAAGACAGTGCATACACAAATCTTTTTGGCCACAGTCAAAGAACTGTTATACATAAGAAAAACCACATAAACATGAATTTCATGGTAAGACAAGGATTACTGTATTTCATTTTGGTATTGGGGTATCATTTCCATCCAAAATCAGTTTGGTCTAATAGGAATTATGACCACAGTCTCACATGAAATCAAATTACTGACTCTGCAAAATGTTCATTTCCCATTGGTTTTCAAATCTTTGCATTCTTCCACATACATATAAGATATCAACATAAGGAAACTTCAAGTCTGTAAGTACTTGATGACAAATCCATAGTTTCTTTGGTACAGGCCATATAAGGAGATTTAAGGACATGACACTGGTTGCATGCTGAAAGTTAAAATGGAAATCTCATTCAATATCTTATAATTAATTATAAAAGATAAAACAATTCTGTCCAGTGTGACTGGTGAAGTTTTACTTACTTCAAGTCTTCATGCTCTTACATGTTTCGGTCCTTAGAGACCATCATCAGAGGGACATCGATACAGTTTGGAAACCACTATTACAATAGGTGTTCTGAGTGTTAAAATATATATACATACAATGCTGTCAAACTAATAAATGAAAAATGAGAAAAAAACCCCTATGAACAAAGTGGGATACACAAAATAATCTGCCAAAGCTGCCATAAAGTGTATGTTGGCCAAACTGGTAGAAATCTAACAAGGTACAAGGAAAACATAAGACTAAACAAAGATGAATCGGCATTTGCCCAACATATACTAAAAACATCACCAGTATGGACTGATGACAGTAATCATGGAAATGATTGAGAAAGCCAAAAAAGGAAGCATCATGAATATAAAATAAAACTTCCATATATCGCTTTAATAAGCTCAACAAATTGATAGAACAACAAAAACACACAAAGGAAAGCAATAACCAACATAACATGTTCGACCTTATAATATAACATCAGTACAAGCCCACACTAACATCACACACACAAGAAATATAAATATGCAGCGCAACACACCCTAGAACAGTAAAAACAACACAGCACGCCATGAACAACCACAGGATGACATCAAAGGTAGGACAAAACTCCTTTTAAAAAAATAACATAATAGGGTTGCTGAAATAATACAATATCCATAATATATTTGCAGAACCTTCTTCTCAAGACAGACAGGCGGCACAAGTTCGGCCCCCGTCGGGAGAGGTGATAGGAGAGGACACAAACCTATTTGGTTTATAAATTCTAACTTAAATAACAAAAGTTTTAAAAAATTTTAATATATCAAGACAGCCACTGTAGTTGTGAAAACTTTGGATTTTGTATCCATTTGTGTATTGTCAACATTGTATGTATATATATTTTAATATTCAGAAAACCTATTGTAATAGTGGTTTCCAAACTGTATCGCTGTCTCTCCGATGATGGTCTCTAAGGACCAAAACATTTAAGGGCATGAAGAATTGAAAAAAGAAAAATTTCACCAGTCACAGTGGACAGAATTGTGTGTAATATTGTGTAACGGGCCAGAATGAAACAACTCAAATTCTTATCATTAAAATAAGCATCCATTTATTTTATTTATGGTTTATTTAATGGTGCTGTCAGGAAGTTAGATTATAAAACAGTGGGTGGTAGCATTAGTGGATGATTGACTGGAAAGGCATCAGAAGCACGTGGCTGCAACCTAACTGAGGTATTATCCTGGCACTTGATTGCACCAACTGATGAAACAAAAGCATAAATCAGAATTGCTGGTATCTTATCAAATATGTAAATCAAGACCTCCTACATTCAAAACCAATGCCTGACAGCTTGAGCCAATTTACTCAGTCATTTGTAGGGACAGAATCTTGTCTTGAAGTGTACTGGTGAAGGCTACCATCAAAAGTAATACTTTCAGTTTAGTTGTCTTATATCAGATGTGGTGAAAACTTACCTTCCCAAAGCAAGGTCTAGGATCATAGTAACTGCATGAATGGAACAAAAATAGAAAAAAACTTGCAGAAATATGAAGTTTTGTTTTTGGAGAACTCAGAAACTAATGCAATACCTCTCTCACTTTCTACTTTCCTATTAAAGTTTTAATTTATTTTCAGTATAAAGCAGTTTCATAATGATTCATCATGTCTCATTTAACTGAGCTAATAAAGCTGACTGAATAATGTTAAGTCTTAATGACAAATACTGCGATGAACCAACATGGTTCTAGTCAGCAGTAAATGTAAAAATTTTTAGACATACAATATCTGCATACATGACAAGCCTTCATAAACAAGAATCTTTATAAATTAATTCTACGACGTTTACAAAATTATTACAAAAAAGAAATCAAATAATGAAGTCACAAATATTCTTGCATCTTCTACAATCGCTGGTAAAGATAGAGGTAGCCCAGTTCTTTGGGTGGGTTCTCAGAAAGTGCTACCTTGTTATCATTGTAGATGACCCAATGTCCATCACGCAAGATATGACAAACATAATGTCCCACCATTGTTGAAGTGCCCATGTGTGAGATAAATGCGATTAGTCTATATCCTGGAAAGGAATGCAAAAACTCTATAAATGTTAAGCTTCAAAACATTTTATAACAGTACATACACTTCCACATACACAAATTTCATTGGCTTACATTTTCAGAATCAAATACCTTCATGTCATAAAGACTAACTGCATTATACCTATATACAAATGTTTGTTTCGAGTTGCAGACATACCATTTCGACAAAACAAAAAATTATGTTCAACTTTGCTAAGTCAGTCCAGACCATCCCACAGATGGCATCCACTGCTGAGCATGATACCTGTATGTACATAATATGACACTATTCACATTTCCTGCACTGGAAACAACATAAGAAATTCCATCCTTAAAAAGGTGATGGTAATGAAAAATAGGTATTTAAAGAGTCCATTTGTCCACTCACTGCTTCCCCCATCCCGAAATGTGGGCTCAACAGTTGCTCCCTGTGAGTCTTCTGAATCAAGCTCAGCCTGGTGGCTGAATATCCAGTCAGCGGCCCGTTCAACATCATTATCAGTTGCTTTCAGTGCCCGTGTGGATTGTGCTCGTGTGAAACCCATCATCATTATCATTGAAACAGCATCTTCATTTGGAATAAAACTGCTTTTCCCTCCTAAAAAAAACGAGGTATCCATTGAGGGCATTAAGCAAGAACAAACACATGCTCATACAGGCCTGTCAAACCTGCCAAAAGGAAATAATTATTGAAATTACCTGTTTTGAAGTCTGTACCAGGTGGAACAAAAGGATCAGCAAAATCAGAATCACCAATGTGATCCATTACCCAGTTTGTTGCTGGTTCAAGCCCCTTATTATCTGTGAAGTATACAGCTTTCTTACAGGCTTCTGGAGGAAATCCCATGTCTATCAACTGCTTGAGGACTTCCTGATCCAGCACAGGGGAGGGTGGTGGTGCTCCTGTGATCTCCGGTAGAGGATCCTCCCCAGGCTGCAGCCCACTGCCTCTCAGTGGAGATAGGTCCAACTCATCAGGCATCTCTACTGCAACATCCAGTTTGATAGGAACCCAGTCCTCTCTTACAGTAAACTTCTTCAGGTGGATGAGGAGGTAGTCGGGGAATGATGCAAGACGCGTTGTCCTGGGCAAAAGGAATTTCATGCATCAGTATTGGTCAAACATAACTGGAGATCAAGAAACTCTAATATTACTATATACATGTTGTTTTTTTTTTCCTTGGCACTACAGCCCCAGTGAGCCTAGGCCTACCTCCATGAACTTCTCCATTCACTTCGGTTTTTCTAGATCTTACACATATGGCAGACTCCTTGGGCAAGTGATCAGCTCGTCGCAAGGCCTCTACCTGTACACAAACACAGAAAAACGCACACAAACATCCATGCCCTGAGTGGGACTCGAACCCACGATCCCGGCTTCCTAGCGAGTGAAGACAGTGCATGCCTTAGACCGCTCGGCTACCGTGACCAGCACTATATACATATAGATCTGTTAATTATAATAGTACTAGTGCAACACCTGCTGGCCCCTCTCCCTACCCTTCGGTTCTTATATAGCTGGGTGTCATGACTGGCATTCAGTCTGCAGACACCTGCTCACGCTGGTTCATCACTTGCAGATTTCTTAAAACCTGAAGATGGAGGCAATACGTTCCTCCGAAACGTCAGTTAACAAAATATCTACACAGCACCACATCCCAGAAGATGGCAGTCTTCATAGTCACCGCCATGGAAACCTCAGATCTTACTTCATGAGACTTACATAAAGTAATATGGTCGGTGCATCACCACTAGATACAGGTACATACAGTGAAATCCACATTTTTAGGTTTCTCTGGGGACCAGTGAACTGAACACCAAATTGAGAAAAATATTATACAAAGGAAATTTAGCACTGTGATTACTGATTTGGGATCACACAAACTGAGTATCAAATGCAGGAAAATCTTAACTGAACAACATTAAGCAAGGGTTCCACTACATATTGAAACTAACAGTGGAAATCCACGTGTAGCCAGCTTCAGTCCAATCAAGACTATTGCTGGAAGCAACAAACACTTATTTCCGTTAACTTCAGTTATATCACACTATTACTATAGCAGTGAGGGCAAAAACAAAATGCTGGAACTCAAGGAACACTCACTTTCTTGCAGTTGTCTTTTCATTCAAGGCAGAACTGTAGAAATGCTCAACTATCTCCGCTTCAGAGAATGCTTCCAGACATGACGACAACTTGATCCTGGGCCGAACCAGAACATTCGGGTCTCTTGCAAACATAAATATCAAACAACACTATTCAAGAACTGAAAAGTCTAATATGAATCCTAGTTATTACTGTACAAGGCATTTCCTGAAGGACTCACTACTTTAAAAGTTGAAAAGGAGAAATTATCAGATACATGTGAAATTCCAGCAGAACTGACCAAAGCAGGAGGTAATACATTATGTTCAGAGACCCACAAATTTATTGACTCTGTTAGGAAGAAGGAAAAACTGCCACAGCAGTAGAAGGAACCTGTTACTGTATATACAGAGTGTCCCATGAGGAATGGACCAAACTTCAGGAGGGTGTTCCTTATGTTAAAGTATGCCGATATAACCCAAAACACCTATGTCTAAAGTTGAACGGTTACGGAGATAATGGCCCAAGAAAAGTGTGGTCTTCTGGCAGGTCCATGCACTGTACCTCTCAGCTGAGAGGCCTTATCTGTGTTTGTCCTTGAGTGCGGTGATACACCCTAGCCGTGCTTATGTAGTTGGCTTATACCAGAATGCGCAGTCAGCACGTTACGTCAGCGCTTGCCATTCATGTGTCATGTATAATGCTTGGAAACCCTAAGGACAATTATGACATGGCGAGCGAGTATTTTGTACTTCAATTTTATGGCTTCATGTCACTCACAAGTTAGTTTTATGTTACGTACATTATTAACATTACAGAATCCACATATTCCTGCCAGTTTTAATATGTATTTTGTAATCAACAAGTGTGCAACGCCGGTCAAAGTTTGACACTTCTCTGGCCATTATCTCCATAACCGTTCAACTTTGGACATTGGTGTTTTGGGTTATATCGGCATACTTTAACATAAGGAACACCCTCCCGAAGTTTGGTCCATTCCTCCTGGGACACCCTGTATTTATATTAAGGGTGATAAAACTAGTGTAAGTCCATTTATTATCAAGGAATATACCTGTTATCAGCTAGACACTTAATTCTGTCAAGCATTTTTCTCTCAATGGTAAATCTATACATAAACAAAAAGTGATATATAATGCGCAGGGCATATAATACACACAGGACAGAAAAGAGGTGCATACAAAGTTTTCATAAGAAAATGTGAAGGAAAGTTACCACTAGGAAAACTTAAGTGCAGATGGGAGGAAAACATTAAAATTGGATTGTAAAGAAACAGATGGCAGGGTGAGGACTGGATTCATCTAGCTCATGACAGGAATCAGTGGCAGGTCATTATAAACACAGTAATGAAATCTGAGATCCATAAAGATTGGGAATTTGACCAGCTAAGCAAAGATCAGCTTCTAAAGGACTGTAGTCCATGTAGTTAATTACACTTAGTTACTTAGTCCATCAATTAGTAATCAAAATATAATTGTCATATACTTCTGTGCTAACTCATATAGAAAAACAAATCATTTTCACTGCAAAAGTATGAAGTGCAGAAATGTATTCAAACAAGAATTCTGGGTGAAGCTGCACTCGGTGCAACAAATTCTCAAACTTACAATCTCTGTCCTTTGTCCTCTACTTCAGCCTTTTGAGCTTCATATGCTGCAACCTCCTCCTTGTTGACGGCAGCTTCAAGAGTAATGGGTAGTGGCAAGCTGTATTCTGTTCTGTATGTGTACTTCACTTTCTTTGACTTACTGCACTGAAAACGATCCTCCACAGAGAACTTGAAGCAGTCTGACGGATTGTTTCGATGACGACTGTTCCTCTGTAAGCATTTCAAGTCACCTACATAAAGATAACGACTGCATATTTTCAACAAATAGTATTACATTTATGATCCCTCCTTTTAAATTTTTAATTTCTCTTCCAATTTTTATTATAATCTGCATTTCTAATACAATTAGAGAACACAGCACACAACTAATTCAACAATGAGACAGTATACTGAACCCACGATTAGGGTCTCCTGGGATATGATGCCATGTAGGGTGATAAGTGGGTACCAATGTTTCAGGATTGGTTCCATCATTAGGATAGAGGTGCGCGCCTGGCATTACATTCCAGTATAGACCATAATCTTGATGCCATCCTGAGAACTTCAAACCTAACACAATGTTCCTGTATGGAAAGGCTACTCTCTTATGTCCACAGATCTGAAGCCCTCCAAGTCAATAGAGACAAGATGCTGGTTCCTTCAATATATTTGTACTCATATACCAACCTAAACAGTGTTAAATGCCACCCCACAACCCTATGGGCTTCCGTGGCCTGTTACAAGGATCGCTTTACCTTTACTTACACACAATGCACAGTACCTCAAGTGTGTTGATAAAATGTAGGAAGAACTCTTGTGCATCCTGTTGCCTCTTTGTGGAGAACAGTGGATGACCTTTGCCAATCAGAGACTTGAACATATGTGGCGAGATTCCAGGCTGTAAATCATCGTTTGTCTGCTTGGCTTTTGAACCCTCTGGCGGAACTTTTGAGTACTTTCCACCCAGTAAACCTATTCCAAGCTTAGACCTGAATGTGAAAAGAAAGAAATATTGCAAGTGAAACATAATGAAAAGTACACAACAGTGCAAAGACCTACTACCACTGTCACCAAAGGCTATTTAAATTCTGTAGCTATGATTTTCCTTCATTTCACAAATAAAAGTCCACATAAAATTAGTAACATTAAGACTTACTAGTGTTCTTACCTGCCGAGTATATAGTGACAAGTTTCATCATTTATCACATAACCTATCAAATTATTAACATTCCCTGCTTTCTTCTGCATCCCTCTAGTCCTACGTGTTATCAAATGATATACTGAAGTCATATCCTTTATACAGTATACTACACTTCACATACCTACATCAAAATATTATCAATATCCACATAATAGATACAATACATGAAACAAAACACTGTTTGCTTGTTTGTGACCTACTACACAATTTATGTTCATGCAATGTGTTAATGCTCAACAATTCATTGCTACAGTAACCCAAATTTAAAAAGAAAACATTTTGATATAGGGTAAATATAAAACCCCTGCCATCTGCTCTATCTGTATACAAACTACTAGAAAAGATGTAAAGAATGTAAAGAGAAAAGGTATAATGCTGCACATGCAATCATAAGATGGCACAAATTCATAAAGTCAGTAGCGGAAGGCTTCCAACACAGGAAGTGTACAAGATATTCCAAATGATATAAGTATTCCGACTGAGGACAGGAAAAGGTGAACCTTTATCACCTGGGAACATGGGGTTTAATTCTTACACGAATATGACACTGGCAGCTAGACTGCAACTTGGCAACAATGGGGTTTATACCAAAAACAGTGTAACATTAAACCTGCTTGGCTCCCTAGAATGTGCACACACTACATACACATGAACAATAAAGATTAAATAAATGCCAGGCATGAACTAAACCAGAAATTTTGTTTTGGTGATAATTACACCAACATATAAACAGTCTGTAACAAATTCATCTGTACGTAAGCTGAGCTGCGTGAATTTAAATTTAAAATACTGTGTTCAACTAAGTATTCAGAGCTAGGCGAGATTGTACTCAGCCTTTTCAAAACAAATGATACCAAACTTATTAGCACATACACAATTTTTATACCTGTTATCTGGTCCACAGACCAGACAGCCAACCTCTCAGATATGAAGCAGAAGTACTGCACACTCAACTGTTATGTTAGATAATGGATTTCATGAATTATTTCAAGCAATGATCTTTTGTAGCAAAATCTATATTGTGTAATTTATACATTACAGCTCAACTGATGTAACTATGTAACATATACATATCTTCATGCAAGGCAACACTAATACAAAGCTGAATCTAAAAAGAAGGAAAAAAAACGTTCTGAAGTATTACCAACTTACATTTGTACATTGAAGTCTGATGCCGGGTCAGAAGATGCAGAATCAAAAATTTCTGCAGATCCCTCAACAAACCTGTAAGTCGAAAACATAATTAAAGATATACGTAAATAGGGAAACACATTTCATTATTTCCATCTTTCTACATCAATTTACTCTCTCATCTTGCAAAAGACAGAAAAGTGGCAAAAATTTAAAATATATTACAAACTTTCAGTCTATGCAACTTCTTTACGGCCAAATATAATAAGCAATAATAAACTCAGGATCTTTATGACTGTTACACTGTATGCTTCTGCTGGCAGGTACCAATGTTTCAGGGAAACCCCCTGCTTTCATCTTCTGGGAAGAAAAGACAAAGAAGGAAAAGGGGTATACGATATAGGGAAGAGAGTGCCAGGCATATGAACCATTAGTGAACAAAGGAGAGTTAATGCGCCTGTAAGGGACTGCATTGTCAGTAGGGAAGGAAGAAACTTAAGAAGAGAGTTGGGGACGTCCTTACATCACGTACCTTTGTTCCCTCCCCAAATCATTCTAAAAAACATAGAAGGTCCTGTTTTGTAAACTGATCTGTTTCCATCCCCAAGTGAGGGGCAGGTGACTCCTACTCTGCTGGGTCCATAGGTGTCTCCCGCCCCTAACCTGAGGACGGAAACAGATCCAGTTTCTGACACGTTGTGTTATTTTGTGTCTTTTAGAATACCAGACAATGGACAAAGTCCTAAAACACAGCAAACCCTAGTGTTATACACCATCATCAGAATCCTTTAGACTCTACCAAACCATTAAGCTACTCAAAATGAAGCCAGCAGATATCTCCAAAACACTGGTACCCATCTGTTAAACTATATGTACTGATATAGCAAAACATACCCAACCTTCACTAACCACTACAAATACAAATGTATGTTGGCCAGACAGCCAAGTATTAGGCAGGCAGGGGAAGACCACCAAACATTAGTGCATATGGAAAGAACCCAACCCTTCCTTTTACTCCCCCCGTGTTTGTTTTAGACATTGTTTTCCTTTCCCGTCTTTCTGTGACGTAGCTCAGGCTCGAAGAATGGCAGTCAACACAGATACTTCTCTCACCTTCTAACAAAGTCTGGAATGACAAAGATGACCTGTATTATACTATTCATGTAACAGGAGTTGCCAAGATTGATCAGTCCAGTGTATCCTGGACCATATAGCGGTTTCAACTGACTGCCAGCTTCCTGTAGCGCCACCCACTCACCAAACTTTTGGTTCAAGTCCAGCTCTAACTCCACCATTGACTTATCAGTCTGAAACATTAGAGAGAAATAAGAGAACAAACGTTGCTCTGTCACATGTCAGCAATGGGGTACTCTCACATTGCACTGTTCGCCCACGATTCCCAGACCAGGGTGTATTCATAAGTACCATTCACTTGCCTTTTACTTGGCACACATTTTACAGTTACTCATTGCTGGCTAAATGAGCGGTCCATGCCTCTATCCATAATGAGGGCAAACATGGGAGCTGGAACATATTTTTTCTTTTACTTCTAAAATTACCTCATCCCTGATTTTATTCTTGAATTTCTAAAGCAGACATAGAAGCAGCAGTAATAAAAGAAGGAAGGGAGCAGAATGAGGGAGAACAGCAACCAACCAACAAGTGTGTGTTGTAACTGACAACTAAACAATACAACATGGATAACCTTTTACTGCACATCCCCACCACACACACACACACACACACACACTGTAATTCATGCACAGTCAGCTTCAACCTGCAACTCTTTAGTACCTCAGTCTGCAAGTAACAAGCATTTAAATTCTTGAAAGGTCATGACTTAATATGTGACTGCAATTTTATAGTAAAGTGTGATCTTTCTGTATCTTTACCTTACACTGCTTTATTATGGGGGCATGTGGTAGGGTACTTGGTTGAGGCACTATTCCACAAGAAGGAAAGGTTGCAGTTTCGATTCCCGATGAGGTCATCATTTTTCAATTGACCTATCCTTCCAGCCACACTATGGCCCTGGGGTCAACTTAGCCTCCAATAGAAATAAGTACCAGGAATCCTTCTCAGGGTAAAGGGTGGCCAGCATGCAAGGCTGACAACCTCACCACCATTTGTGAACCAACTGACTAGAAAATGTGGGAGTCTCAAAGTCTCACGACCCTACGGCCCACAACAGATTACTTCCTTATTATTATCAGCTGCATATTTGTGTGCTACAAAGAATGTTCTGTTTTTAAGCATTACAGTATTTTCAAAAATTAAGTTTATTCACCTATAATACACATTTTATTATTTGTCTACCAGTACTAACGATGTTGCCTAAATCAAACCTATCAACACAACCACACATAGATAAAACGGTTAGTTACTACCTTTTCCATCTGTGCAATGTTGATTCCAAAATGTGCCAAATGAACAATAAGATTCGGATCCTCCACCATGTTGTCTTCATCATAACTAAACACATCTGCCCTGCCATCCTTCGTAATTGTACCTAGTTTCACAGCCAGTGGATAACCTGAAATATAACAAACACAGCTACACAGTCAACATGTTTACCATGACACAAGTAGCAACAATTTAGCTACTGAACCCACATGTACACAGACCAGGCACAATCAGTTACCTGTCGACCTGTAATGCTCAACAGCGTGGTCATTGCCTCCAGAGCCATCGTAGAACTTGCGGCCACATAAGATAGATCCATCAGTGAGGTTCAACCATAGATTCTGTGTAAGGTCACACTTCTCACACTTCCATCCACAGGGTGGAATCTTCTTGCCATTATCCAGCTGAAGCAAGTTCTCAGCATGCCTGTGCATAAATTTATTATAATACTTAAGCAACATCCAATGTTATTCAACATTTAATATTTTGAAAGTCAACAGTATTTCCTTTGGGTTCTTCAACTGGTTTGAAAAATTTAAATATGAGTAGGCTAAAGCCTAGTTCCTAGCACTCAGAAAATAAAAGCTATGATATAATTTTGGCTTTCAGCAAAATTATAAGACATAAACTACATACCAAGGACATCAGAACTTGCAGATTATGGCCTTCTGCGATGTGACACCATATAGTTTAACATCACTGTGCATATACAGAACAAGGTGCTAAGTAGAAAACCTGGTACCATGAGTTATGAAATTATACATTAACCTTCATCATGTGGAAATTTAGATTTTTTTGTCTTTGATTATAGTCATATTAAACTGTCATTTAAAACCTTGTAAAGTGTACGTATTAAAAAAGAAATTGTATTTAATATATTTCTTGTGTAAGACATTCCAAACAAATACTAGATTATTAAGAATTAATCTATTTTCCCACATACAACATTTTGAAACAACAATTCTTTACAAATGCAGCCTAATTCATGTTCCCTCATAATTATTTTGATTATTTTTGTATGTTTAAATTCCTTTATTCTTTGAAATAATGGAAATAATTGTACATTTAGTGCATAAACATTTAAAGGAAACTGTACCACACAGCTTTGAACTGTGTAGTCACCTTTGGTCATAGCACACTACTTTTCTCCTTGCCAACTGTTCTAAATGGTCTGAGAGCTAGAGGAATTAATACAGCCTTTAACTTTATTTCATGAATCCTGTTGTGTTACAATATATAACTTTACTTTTCCGTCACAACACAACAACTAAGGAGTATCAAGGTCAATACCCAGCTATGCCACACTACATGATACTCCTTAGTTGTTGTATTGTGACAGAAAAATAGTGTTATACAGCATTGAACCTCAGCCTGAAAACTGATTATCCTAATGTTTTCTGTGGTTTTCCTCAATCTCTCCAGGTGAATACCAGGATAATAATACCTTGAAAGAGATTGTGGCCCCTTCCTCCCCAATCAATTCAAGGTTACTGATGTGACCCTACATAAAACATACTTGTTTATATTTATTATTTGTACAGATGGAGCACAGCAAATGGACATTCTAGGGTCACACTAAAACATTTTCCTAAACAATATTATATTTAAGCATCCCGTTACACTCTACACAATATATGACACAAATTCCAGCCTAAGTGCAACAATTTATTGTAGTTGTTTTGTCTTCCTTTCCTTCCTTTAAAAATGTTAAAGAAATTTTTAAATTTTTAAATTGGAATTGAAGATTTTAAAAGTGCCAGTTTTTGAAAATAAAATTGACGTGTGTAGGTTAACAGAGATTTTGTACATATATGACAGATATCATCGGGAAGGATTCTGATATATAGAAACCTGTTAGCAACGGAGAAATGAACAACTGGGAAGACTAGTGTTTTTTAAATTTTAAATTACATGCAGTGTAGCAGCTACGTGAGAGTATATACCTGATGATGGCCATTTACGGCCGAAACATGTAGTGTAGAAGAAAGGAAGACGAAAGTACAATAAATTGTTGCACTTAGGACAGAGTTTGTGTCATATATTTTTCTAAACATTTTTACAGAAAAAGAATGAAATGGGACATATTCTTTCACATTGTAGCATGCAGACCCATTACTGAGCAATGACCTAGAAATAAACATCAAAACATCTGCTGCTAGACAACTGATTCTTAATAAGCAAGTATACACAACCTTTACTGAGTAATCCCTTCACAAACAAACACACTCCCACAGAAAAAATTGGAGTATAACAATAAAGAGTGTTTTCTATGGAGTCCATGCTAAGGGATTATCAATGGGACAAGTTTACAAGTTAGTCAGTTGCGAGGGAGTAAGAGAAGACTTAGTGCAGTTGGAAACTAAAGAATCCCCCCTGTTAAGATCCATTACTGGTAAACCATTAGTGACAGCAAACTGAAAACACTCAGCATGTGCTGTAGTGATCTGTGAAGTGTGGAAATTGGCGACATATTGAGATTTCTCCATTTTACTGACAACAAAAATAAAGCTGATAAAACAAACGAAAATTGTGACAAGATGTTGAAAAAATTACATTTCTTTCTGAACAACACAGATTATGTTCAAGTCCCACAGAAGACCACAATGTGAAATTGTCAGAGTGAACACAATATATAAAAGTTTCTTTTGGGGGCAGAGAATTTGAACATAATGGAAGAAAATCTTAGAGGTAATTTAACGCTAAGATTACCGACTGAGGAACATGGAAATTGACACTTAAACGAAGGAAGACCTTAATTTGAGGAACATTCAATGAGGATTCCACATACTTGGTTTGTGCTGCGACTTTGTACTAAAATGTTAACTCAAAGATGTGAAAATTTAGGTAAAACATTTGGAAACATTACTGCAAATAGTAAGATCTGTAAATTACTTAGTGACCACACGGACTTCGCCATCCCATGTTACAGCCAAGGCCTCAAGTTCAGCAAGCTTACTTGCAGATTCAGCTTTGATTATTGCTTTCACAGAAGCATTCACCTGAAAATAAAATAAACTACGTATTACAATAAGTTTCATGTATTTCCAGACACTTTCTGAAAATGGTTTCAGTGGGCTTTCTCTATTTCTCTTGTGTCCTTCATGCTCCTGCAGCTTTGATCCATCTACCTTCCTGGTCTGTGCAACAGTAATGGCACCAATTTCTCATGCAACAGTACCCAACTAACATATAACTAACAAATTCCTTCTTGAGAAGTTAACAGTCATTCAACTATTCAAGAAATGCCAGGCATTTTATGGAGTCTGCAGGTTCATTACCACATTCCCAAGAGCCCACTACTGTCCCTATTCAGAGTCGCGTCCTCATATCCTGTATCATTATGATGCAGTTTAACATTACACTCGTATCTATGCCCAGGTCTTCCACCTGCTATCCTTCTTTCAGGTTTTCTTATCAAAATTTTCTATGCATTTCTCTTCTTTCTCACGCATTCTAAATGCCCCAACTGCCTCATCTTTCTTGATCTGACCATCCTAACAATATCTGGACAGGAATTCAAAGCATGAAATCTCTCACTATGCAATTTTTCCCCATTGTCCTCAAACTGAACACATATACAGTAGAACACTGATTAGCCAAATTAATTGATGATAAATGTGGTTCGGATAATCGAAAATTCAGATAATTGGATTAAATTCTTATCCACAAAAAACACTACCGCAACATTATTATAATGTACTGAATTATATAACAAAAAAAAAAAACTAAAGACTTTTAAAATGGGTGAATCATGAAAAATTAATAAAGGTACTTATAAATTAACATGTTCAAACGTTATTTGAAAAAGTCCAACAGTGATGGCTGTTTAGCAGTCACATTCTTTGGATGCAGTGATTCGGTGAACTGGCAATTTGAATAATCGACATTCTACTGTTGATTCAGGCACTATGCTACAAGCCGGAAGGTCTCAGGTTCAAGTCCTGATGAGGTCACTGGATTTTTTTTCAATTGACCTAATCCTTCCAGCCACACTATGGCCCTGGAGTTGACTCAGACTCTAACAGAAATGAGCACCAAGAATATTCTTGGAATATTCTTGGACGTAAAGGGCGGCCGGCACGTAAGGCTGACAACCTTGCTGCTACCTATGAGCCGATTGTCTAGAAAACGTGGGAACCTCAACATCTCACAACCGTATGGGCCTCCACAGCCTGTTACAGGGATAGCTTTACTTTTTTACTTTTACTGTATAAACAAACTATGAGCATGCTCCATGAACAACATTCCATTAAAATTCACAAAACGAATACAACTAAAACAGAATAATACTAATGTTCAAAAAAAAATACTCAGAACTCACTATTTCTGGAAGTTGTGGATCTGGCCAAGATATACTGACAAAATCTGGTAACACCACAATGGAATAAGATTCCTCATACTCAAATTTTTTCTTGCCTGCATCAGGATCAAAGCCACCTTCAACACCGATAGCCAAGCGCGTTATTTTCTTTTCAGGGCCATCTCCTGGCTGTTCAGAAGGTAGCTAAAAAAAAGTTAACAATATTAAAACTTTATTAATGAACTGTTCACGGAGGATGTGTCGAACATGCTAAGAATGATCTGCAATACTGTTACTATATCCAGGGGAGAGTACAAGAAGCAGTCATTCATTGTCTATGGTATGGATCCTTTCCTTTCCAATATCACAATATATAACAGCTAAAACTTTAAAGAAGTGTGTTCGGAAAATGTTTTTGCTGCTTCATTTAGACAGCTGTCCAAGCAATATAAAAATAATACTCACCTCCTTCTTTATTCGGTGAATATGAAGGTACACTGCATTGCCAGTTTTCCTGTAATTACGTTCTACATAGTCTCGGCCAAATCCAAGGAAGTTATTCAAGCTCACATATAAACCTGTGTCAGTTTCCTACAATTAAGGTAATAAGTGTAATGAATATAATTCGATTAGACAACACCATATTACAGAAGAACATATTAGTATTTCTACTGATGTAAGGTAACAGCCAAGGTACATGATAAGAACTGATTCATTTAGCAGGGTCACTTCATATGTAAAATGTCATGTGTGACATATATTGGAACAAGTGTTACCATACATGAAGAGTGGGTCTGCCAGAGAAGTAAATAAATTTTAAGATGTTACAGTTCCACACAGAGAAACCAACTTATTCACAGAATTCCAAATAAATTAAGACACACACAGTCATCATTGGACAAAATTTGATCTTTAAACACTTTGAGAAAACACTCTGCCACATTTCAGCAGTTAATGAATTACAAATGCTGGTTTATGTTCTTGCCACAAGATTGCACTACTGCCCTTCCAGCATGAAATCCATGTATATTCTGAGGGAAGGATTTGGATGTAAAATAATTAGCAGTGGTTTGTGGCCAGCATGGAATCAAACAGTTTCTAATGACCCTTTTGAGGTACTTTTTGATCTCATTAAGCAAATCAGTTTCAGTAACTCCCCTGTGGTCTTCTGGGTTATGATCCCATGTAGTCAGGTAACTGACATTTTGGAGGAACATAATGCATCAACTTTCCAGGCAAAATCTACCTTCTACCATGGTAGGGGTATATGAATCTCTCAGGAAAACATATTGCTTGCATCTTCAAAGCTGAAGGTAGGTTTTATTCAGAAAATGAAGTAAGTATCTTTATTGTTTGCATCCTGTTGCATATTACTATATACATAGTAGTACTATTATACATCTATTAACACAACAAAGTCATAATACACAAATTAATATTATTGTAATATTTCTTTATTATGTACATTTGTTACATATTGTAACGTGTTTTGCCACTGAAGACGCCGTTGGGATTGTTAATTGGTTTATTTAACAACCTACAAGTCTTGGCTACAATTAATTATCACACTGTTATGGGTTTACACACTTTACAAACCCTACACAATATTCTATTCACTCTAGCTTCAGTAGTCTATACGTATTCACAGTACGATATGGGAGCTATACAAGTGTCACTAAATTCCAACNGCTACAATTAATTATCACACTGTTATGGGTTTACACACTTTACAAATTCTATTCACTCTAGCTTCAGTAGTCTACACGTATTCACAGTACGATATGGGAGCTATACAAGTCTCACTAAATTCCACAATCCCAATTACTTCTCTTGTGAGCCAAGCATCTGCTTCTCATGCTATCACTTCTAATCACACGTTCTGGTATTCTTCTTTCCGCTACAACTGAACTCAGCGACCGTTCCAATTCAGCTGTCTCCGGCGACGGCCACATTTCAACTGTCCTCGGCGGCTGCTGATCACTCACTTCTGACTGACTGCTGACTCACTGGCTAACTCGTAACTAACTGTTGAATAGTGTTCGCTGCTCTGTATTTAACCCCGTCATGGACAACACAGAAAACAGTTACGTAACAGGCACCACTGTTGCGTAACGTCATGTTTACTGACTGCCTAGGAACAGTCGTTGCACGGACTCACCGTGTTTACAAAGGCGTTGCTGGGCAGTGCTGCCACGAGTTGTTTACGGCTACATAGCAACTGCAGCGTCCCATGTTACATCACCGTGGGGAAAGGGGTGTCTACCAAGCATTGCACACTGATGGACAGAGTGGGGGTATGTAATGTCAATCGCGAGATCACAGAGTTCACGGAACCCCCACCTCCCACTATGCCATCCACGTCACACTATTTTGATTCAGCTGGCTCATCGTCAGGCAAATATTCATAAAATGTGCACCCATACTGAATTGTATTACTAAGGTGGATCCATATTGGTCATAAACATAAATTTCATTATGATTCTTGTTTCATTATAAATATTAGCCTTAAAATGTAAAACTTATAACCCAGTTAGGAGTTAAAGAATTAAAACTTTTGAGTCTATAATGATGCATCATGGAGGAGAGGGGTTTTCTGGGAATATTGTGTTGTTTTTAATTACGTATACCTGAAAACTGATTATATATATTCTAATATAATTTTGAGTGATGATGATCCAGCTGGATCAAAACCTGCAGCAAATGTACATAATAAACAAATATTAATACAATAACACTGATTTGTTTATTATGATGGTTGATGGTTTATAATGGTACTATATATGGAGGAAGTATGTTCCCACAGACTACATGGTGGCAACCCACAAAACCACAACCTAACCTTCACTGCGTGAACGGAGAAGTTCATGCAGGTAGGCCTAGGCCCACTGGGGCTGTAGTGCCAAGGAAAAAAAAACCTTCACTGCTATGAGAACTTCAAACCTGAAACTAGTTAGTGAAGTCATACTGTATATAGTAACATGATTTACGAACTCTTCTCATGCCTTTACTTCATTCTGAGAAACTCCGATACAGCAATATTGAATTACATTTGATGCATCCATTCCATGGACTGTATTTAAAGCATGGGATATTTTAACAAACTGGCATAGCAACCCAAGCACTATACTATACCATCCTATACTATATTCCCACAATATAACTGGTACCGATTCTACTTCAGATTCAACTGTACGTCATGACAAGGAATGCCTTCAGAACGCAGCAACTAGACCACCTTAGACATTATTTCTTTTATGTGTCGGGCATGGTCACGTACCAGCCCCCTAACCCAATGCGAGACGAAACTAACCTAACCCAACCTTGGCCGAATCAAACTGCCTTCGAAATCTGGAACGTGTAACCACAGGGCACCTTTAGGTTTATGAAGCGCAAGGAATAAAGTAGGATGTCACTGTATGCCAATGGTTAGCTATGAATATCATCATATTCCAATACTGTACATGTTAATAAGCTGAAATAACAAAAATGACACCATTTACGTAACGGTACACTATCCACGATTGGTGGATCAAATTTTCCGGTAATATGATTGGTCTCACCATGTTGAAAGACTATTCACAGATAAGTTTTCGAAATAACTTACAGGAGTATCGAAAGAAAACACACATTCATCTTTGTATATCTTCTGAGAATTATCAGGAATCTTGATGCTATTCAAATGCGGTGTTAATAATTCTATAGCAGTCATATCACGATCTCTTATATTTCTCTTCGTGGTGGATAGTAATAAATTGAACCTACCACTCTGATCGACTCTGATCCCAACAACTTTCACTTCAGCAGCAAGTTCCTATTGTACCCAACAGATAGCACCGAACAGCACCAACTTTTTCTGTTGGAATTGACCGAATTGACACTGAGATATCGAAGTATTACACTGTTTGAAATTCTCGCAATCAACGAACGCGTATCGAATATGTGCCATTTCGCTGCAGTTATATGCCATCTGGTGGTGAATTTGTATACTGCATAAGTTAAGTAATCCAGCGTAGACCCTATTTATCATGAACATAATTATCGTATTGTACATAAAATTTCAGCTAAATCGAAATGAAGGGTTAAAAAGCACATAATTACAATACAGACAAACTTAAAGAGGAACACTTTATTTCACTCGAGTGATCTTTCCGTACAACTGCTGTATTTTCTTTTTCATTGGCGCTACAGCCTTCGTTTGGGCCTAGGCCTGCCTCCATGAAACTCTCCGTTTCAATTCGGTTTACTAGGTCTTAGGCATACGGTAGGACTCCTTGGGCGGGTGATCAGCTAGTCACAAGGCCTCTACCTGTACACAAACACAGAAAAACGCACACAAACATCCATGCCCTGAATGGGATTCCAACCCACGATCCCGGCTTCCGAGCGAGAGAAGACAGTGCATGCTTTAGACCGCTCGGCTACAGTGGCCGGCACAACTGCTGTACATATATATATATATATTATATTCGAAGACTGACAATTAGAAACCCTTTATCTAATTATAGTATGGAAATAATAACCCCATCCGTTGCAGATAATAAATGCCGCTTAAAATATCAATATTATGTCAAAAATTTTAACGAAGCAAGATAGATAATGTTTAGTGATTTCTTAATGTTCATACGGACAGAGGTAATTCCATAAGCAACATTTCGAAGAGTACTATGAAGAAGAAATTGTCTCTGGGTAAGATGTAGTCTCCGTGTATCATCTGCTATAAAATGTTTCCACGGATGGAAGTAACGTACACGAATGGAATAACTTCTGTTTTACAAAACCGTAATATTTTAATATGTTTACGACAGTAGGTTTAGTCCCTGTTGCACGTTTCATCCCAGGCACCTTAGAAGTTCAGGTGTTGCGAAATATGAATTTTTGCGTCTGCTCCGGATGCAAGAATTCATTCTGCTAATTCCCGGGACGAGGAACGTGTTAACGGGCACACATATGTATTTTAGTTTATACGCAATGCCTGTTAGTTATAAACACTAGTTATGTAGTGTGAAGTCCTTGTGTTCTCGAAATACGCTTACACTGGCTCACAGCCTGATGAGTCATCATGACGTCACTCTACCGAGTGATGACGTAAGACTGGTCGGCATGTGATCGAAACGCTACAAATAAATTACGTCACGCTTCNGGCGGCGGGGGGGGGGGGGGGGGGGTCCAATGCTGCTGTAAAGCATCAGTGATAACTGTGTGTACCACCTGCTCTAAAACTAAAAATATCGGTATCTTGGCCGCGTTTTTATGGCGTCGTACAGTTCTTAAAATATACATCTATAATTTCCTTATACAGCATTATTTAGATGGGGTTCATATTTGTCACAAGGAAGACCGATCACTGCCTGGGAACCTTCAGAGCCGGAAGAAAAAACTATATTTTTGTCATATCTCACAAATACCTGTTTCCCTCTCTCACTACCCCCCCCCCCCCCCCCTCTTTCTCTTTGTTCTCTTTGGTATGTATGCTTCAAATGGCGTCAGTTTTCTATATTGAACGTTCGTGAAACATTGGTTACACGTTCAGTTTCTTTTCTCACGAGTAAATTTAAATTCCGGAAATACGTCCAAAGCTCAAGAATGGATTACTGTCTTGTATTTGCTTTCAAATGGTACTTCGACGATAGGTCGATAAGGCGGTTAGTCTTCGCCAAGTCCTGGTTCAATCACAGGACAAGACATCGGGATTTGTGGTGGACAAAGCGGCACTGGGGTAGGTTTTCTCAGAGTACTTCGGTTTCCCGTCCCAGTTCTCATTCCACGAACTGCTCCATATACACTAATCATCCTGTCTTCGACTCTATATAGTCTCGATAAGGACAGCGTCATTAAATAAACTTAAAAAGAGAGGGCAATACGGCTGTCATATTGAAGTGGAGCTGCACTGAACTTCCCAGTCTGCAGCTTATTTCACGACCGTCTGAGTATCTCTGATTATACAGCGTCCGGTGTCAGTATAATTAGCGAATAATGAACTGGAAAGAACGTGGAAGAGGACGTGGCCTATTTGAGTTACTATCCTGACATTTGCCTGGAAGAACTGAGGAAAACCACGAAAAACTTATGATATACTGTGTGCTGTCCGATGTTCAAATCGGGCACGTCCTTTTAGCCGATTTGCTCGGTCGGAGTCCTTCTTCAAAAGCTGACAGTAGTCTAACTAGTCAATAAATCCCTGCATTTTACGGAACCCGAAGATTTATCACTGGTTTCACGAGAGACCGACAATGGTTCACAAGCTGAGCCAGGCGAACACAGAACTAATTCTCCCATCCTATTTTTCTAAGATGCGTTTTAATATTATCCTCCGATTTATGCATAGGTCTTCCATATGGTCTCTTTCCTCAACGTTTTCTAAGTGTTTTGTGCATATCCAATCACCACGCGTGCTATGTGCACTGGGAGGATACGGATCTCCCCCCCCCACCGCCCGCCCAAGTTTGCACGCAAGCACAAACACACACGAAGGTATCTTCTCAGATCGGATTGTGCAGAAAAGCTCCCCCGACTATGTCTTGCTGTTATCGCAGGCCGCGCCTCTAGTTGACATGAGGCGCGGAAATCCGCGTACTGTAAGCAGCGGATATCCCGGTCACGATAAGAAGCCTGCGTATATTGGCCTGTTTCAGGGAGCGGCATGTCTCTCCGAAACATTAGTAGCCATCAACCGTAATACGCCGTGTCACATTTTAATTGTTATGGTGAAAACATAAATACCATAAAGATTATTGCAGATGCTCTAAACAGACACTAACTAGAAAGGAGGCTGGTCTAGAAGTAAAACTAAGACAGGCTAAATTGAAGACTGATGCCTGTTGGAATGTGATGCCGTGTAGTTTGGTAGCTAGGTAACAGGACAGCAGAAGCAGAAGAGAGATTCGAATCTATGGCCGTTGGCAAAATAGCCTCCCCATAGAACACTAATATGTTCTCAAGGTGGGGAATATGACGCCATGTAGACTCGTAGAAAACTGCCATCCTATAGAGTACTATCTTATGGGATGTAACACTGTGTATTTCTGTACAAGTTCACCTACATCTCGGAGAATTTGCTGCTTCCATCTTCAGTATCGAAGAATAATCCTGAACAAGTAATGAGCGAGAAGCAAGCGGCAAGCAAAGACCTTTCGGAGGAACATTCTGCCTCCAACTTCAGGGCAGCAGGTTCTTCCGAAAGGTTGGTGGTAGTTATCTAACAAACTGCACGGCGTCACATTACAGATATAGCAGTCATAATAGTTGTTGTGATAGTAAACATTACATGCCACAAGGTATATAATCTGTCTCTTTAGTATTTACAAGTTTATTAACGATGACGTCATAGTTTCAGCTACGTGCAAAATCCGTGATGACTCAGTAACGATATGTTTTTGGGTGTGCTTTTGTAAGTTTCAGCTGAGCTCACATAACGTGAAGCGGGAAGGGAAACGATCTGCGATAGACAAACACATTGACATTCTCATTTAGTTCCAGAGCATACAGCGTTCATTCGTCCGTCCGCATGTTTCACATCAGAAAACTACTCTGTTCAACACATGTAGAACAAATTTGATGCTTGGGTTGGAGTTGAAGAGAGGTGTCGTGTTTAAAAGATATTCAGATAATTAAATTTTGTTTATCTATATCTCAATTATGAACACCCTTATTTCACACGAAGCTCAAATTTAGTTAAATAAATTTTCTTTAAAACGTGCAAAATTTGAGGTTTTCACGGCGGTGACTATGAAGAATATCGCCTGCAGACACCTGCTCTCGCTGGTTCATCGCTCGCGGATTTCTTATACCCTAAAGATGGAGGCGATACGTTCTTCCGAAACATCGGTTAACAAAATATCTACACGGCGCCACATCCCAGAAGACGGCATTCTTATTTATTAACGTTCTGAGCTGAACTCACGAAGCCTGCTTTCTTATAGCATAATTCTAATCCTGCAGGTCCGTGACTATTATCACTGGATCTATACATTCACTCCCCAATACGCCTTGATGTCATAGTGTTTAATTAGTTAATCACAGGGACAACTTTACCTTTTATTTTTATTTTATTTAATTTTGTGTAGAGCTTATTACTTAAGTGTCTGTTGACGTTAAATTTGTCTGCTATAACGCTGAAAATTCTCAAGGTTAGTCTGTTTATAATTGTTTACTTACAAACGATATATCGCAGATAAATCCTAGATATGTTTGTGAGTTATCTCTGTACCAATTTCACCCGCCTGGCTCGAAATGGTCATTAGTTATCGAGAACAAACCGAAAGCTGAACACAGATTTCATATAGTCTATAAAATATACATTAATAAATGTTGCATACTTTTATTGCAAGATTAACTTCTGTCCGCCATCTCAGAACCCTAAATCACATGTCGATATTCGCGCCCACCACTAGAAGTTCGCGGTCCGCCATGTTATTGTCACTGCTTGTGAGAGATCGAATCGTATGACGTTGGGGGAGAGTAAATTGCAAACCGTTCATACCAGTCTTCGTCAAAATCAGTCAGTTGGTTCAAAATGTGAAATGGGAACACAGAATCATACAAGGAGCACCATGTTCGCATTGGTCTCCTTTTCATTTTCTCATATGCGTAATATACAGAGTATCCCAGGAGGAAAGGTCATTGTTCTCGGCAATCATAGTATCGGTCACTGTAAGCAAAAAACTCTATATGTACATGTGCTCTACTCCGAACGGTTTCCGACATAGTGCTGCGTCACTGCACAGTTCCAGAATTGTTGATATGGAAGAGTTATTATGTACCGGCATTTATTGTTCAAGTGAAAAGTTGGTACAGTTTACCTAGTATAATACATTTTCGAAAATTCCACCGTCAACTTCAATGCACTTTTCAACTCGTGTGAGGACATGGCTTGTTGCTCGTCTGTACAGTGAAATAGCTCTATCTCGGAAACCGTTCGGAATAGGACATATGTACATATACAAATTTTTGCTTGGAATGGCCGATACTGTGACCTCCCAGAATATTTACCTTTCCTCGTGGGACATTCTGTATATGACGACAGTGGTGAGGAACTAAGTTTCAAGGCCCGTGAATTTAAACAAGTGGGTTAGGCAATGCCTGAACTGTGTGACGGGTTTAGGTCATATTCGATATACAAGAGTTCATTCATCCTAGGTCGCTGCACGGTGAATATGACTGTACTAGCTCCAAAAATAGAGGGCTTTGAAATTAGCCCCAAACCACAAAATGAAAATTTTCTGGAAAACGGTTCTTGCGATTCTGATCAAATTTCAGCGATTTATTGAAACCATCTCTCGAAATAAAACTGCACAGGCGGTATCTTCAGGAACATGGCGCTACTCGCACTGGCGGCCCAAATATTTGAACATTCTGTACATATCCTAAAAGGTAAGGTAAAGCTATCCCTGCAAAAGGCCGTGAAGGCCCATAGAGTTGTGAGACGTCGAAGCTCTAGATCAGCCGTGTTAAATATGCGGCCCGCGGGCCGCATTCGGCCCCCATAACCACAAAGTTGTGGCTCACAGATGGCGGTAAGTTTGTCAGCCCTGCGCTCTGGCCGCCCTTTAACCCCCCCCCCCCGCAGGAAGATTCCTGGTATTCATTTCTGTTTGTGGTTGAATCGAAACCAGGGGCATAGTGCGGCTAGAGGGATTAGGTCAATTGGAAAAAATCCACCTCATCGGGACTAGAACCCGCAACCTTCCTGCTTGTAGCATAGTGCCTCATCCAACGTGTACATATCCTAGCCTGTATAATGAACGAACAACAATGGTCTATCGAACAACTAATTTCGTTTCCAAGGTAACATAGTCAAGGTCAGTCTATATGACGAAATCTCTGAACCGATATGCGTGGCCTACAGGGATCAGTATAGGGGTCAGTACGGCTGGAAACGGAAGTGCCTGACGACTTTCAGCGAAAGCTTCGAAAGTCTAATTAAATAAAAAGAACTGTCCAGCAGTTTGAGCACCGATACTAGGTCACAGACAGACAAACATGACCTCCACATATATCTCTTTTTATGTCTAATATGTTAAAAATATCTAGTAAATTCAGAATTAACAAAATAGACGCAAATATATACATACTAATATAACTACGGCCACGATATTCTGCATTGAGGGGGGGCAGCCAGTTTTTCGATAAGGGGGCAGTCTTGACATTTGCTCACAAACCTACGTTTAAGCATTTTAACGGTATTTTAACCGTGTAAGATTTGAGGCTTTCACGGCGGTGACTATGATGAATGCCGTCTTCCGGGATATGGCGCCGTGTAGATCTTGTGTGAACCGACGTTTCGGAGGAACCAGCAGCCACCTGTTCACGCTGGTTCCTCGTGCGCGGAATTTCCTACCCTGAAGACGGAGGCGATACATTCCTCCGAAACAAGATCTACACGGCGCCACATCCCAGAAGACGGCATTCTTTGGTATTTTTACTGACCACCCTAAGAGTATCCAGGATAGAAACAGTAAAGTCGCCCCTGTGCTTAACTAATTAAGAATTATGTTATGAAGGCGTATGGAGGAGTGGATGTATCGATCCATGTATCCTTGACCTTGGCATTTGTTGGAGGTGGGTGGTCAACTTTACGCCGCGGCCGCTTTAACCCCGGAGAAATTGACCCCCGGTATCCATTGCATTTGAGGTTGTGCGGGCCTCGGAACCGGTCTGGACGGCGGGAAGAAGAGAAAAATCTTGCCCTTACAGGGCATCGAATTCCGTCTCCTCGGTCGTCCAGCCCGTAGCCAGCCGCCATACCGACTGCGCGATCCCGGCTCCTAGATTATTCAGGGTGGAAGCGTGTATTTAAAAAACACAACTTTAAATGTTGGTATTATTGTTTGTTCATTTCCTTCTTTCGCCGGTTTGAATTCCTTTACAGAAATCCGAAGAGGACGAGGCGCACATGCATATACTGTATAACCCTTTAATTACAGCTCGTGGCCAGCAGTACGCCACTGGCTGTTCATAGTTTCCAACCAGATATTTTGCAAGATTGAATTTTCATTGGTATTTGAACAAGATAAAATTTTATGTGGCTTCTTTCCATCCCAATGCGTCATAGCATTTGAGACAAACTGGCTCCTTGGCGGTAATGGGGAGTACTCAAAAAGATGGTCATTATTTTATAATTGTCCTTGCGCGGAACCAGTTCGGGCACAACGGTTCCAGTTCTCACACAACATTAGCGCTTTTTTTTTCCAAGGCCAAGAAAACACTTGTCTTCATCACAGTCTTTGTCGGCGTAGTGCACGGTATATTTTGCATTGACAAGAAGATCTCTGAGTCAGGATTTATACGTGTTAATCTTATTACTGCCTGTGCACGCCATTGCGTCATGTACGTGCGGTGTGGAGATTACACTTGACGTTATTTTGCACGGTCGATCGAACTCGAAGGCTGAAATGGCAGTCGGGTATCAGCACAGAAACAATAAATACTGGCCGGATGTCAAAGAGTGGTCGGAGTATTTCCGCAGGAATCGTAAATATTGGCCGGATGTCAAAGAGTGGCCGCAATATTAGCACAGGAATCGTAAATATTGGCCGGATGTCAAACAGTGGTCGGGGTATTTCCGCAGGAATCGTTAATATTGGCCGGATGTGAAAGAGTGGCCGCGATATTAGCACGGGAATCGTAAATATTGGCCGGATGTCAAAGAGTGGCCGCAATATTAGCACGGGAATCGTATATATTGGCCGGATGTCAAACAGAAGTCTGAGTATTTGCACATAAATTATAAGTATTTGCGGGATGTAGAATATCAGCCAGGCGACATAGTTCGTGCAGTGATTCTGAGAAGATGTACCAGTATTCCACAGGATAATTTTGATATAAGATACTTGGTAGAAAGACTCAAGGAACAAGCAGGACCTAGCGGTAGCGCTTCTGACTATGCGGGGCCGGTGCAGTATCCTAATTGAGGGGTTTCGTGTTTTTTCTCAGCCCTTCTAGTCAAATGTGGAAATTGTACCTTAAAATGGGGCCACAACTGCTTCCACTCACTCCTTCGCAGCTATCCAATCGTTCAACCCTATAAAAATAACTACACATAAATATAACGACTTGACGGAGGATGGAATCTTCGCAACACCTTTACTTACACACGACACCACAACACAAAAACACCAGACATGTCTGCAGTGGGAACCGATCCGAGAGGCCGCAGTGTCTACTCGACCTCTATTGCGCGTGCGGTATCGCTGCATCCCCAGACGGAACCCCCATGGCTCTCTGCCGCACGTGATCTAGTGAAGATCGCCATGCTTCATACTCGTCAAACCATGGGTTCGAATCTCGGTTCAGACCCCGGTTTCGTGACTGAGCCTACCGAAATTCCTCCAGGAAATTTCTGTGCCAGTCCTGCAAGCAGAATTCGTCTGCTACCTTCTCCTCCGTCAAAATTACATATATTCACCTTGTCATCGGATCATCTGTATCAAGTACGTAGCTGATAAAGCAACTGATAATTTGAAATTAAACTTGAATAGTGCTTGTCCTTAACTAGTGTGAATGGAACTTTGCCTCCGCTTTCCTTACACGCCTCCACGTCATGGTGCTAAGGCACGCGGATACATTTATGGTTTCAATTCATGCTAGACAATTTATAACACAAATGACTATAGCTAAAGCATGTATTCTATTCCAGATCAAAATGATTTAAGCACATTATTACGAAGAGTCCTATCTTCTGTGATACAATGCCGTGTAGCCCGTTGAAAGTCAACCGACGTTTCGGAGGAACATGTCGCCTCCACCTTAGGGCGTAGGCCGACCTAGTGTGTTGTGGAATCGTGGCCCGTTCAGCTATCTGTCTCGTGTTGCTTTATTGCTTAGCTTATTCTTCGACCCCGAAGATGAAATCTATATATCACTCCGAAACGTCTGTTAACTGACGGACTACACGCCATCGACAGGAATCGAAAAACAATTTTCTTCAGGCAAAGCAAATACATCCTATATTCAACTGAAAAATTCGAATGTGGTAAGAGTTTCAGGTTCCTCGGAATGGAGACTAATTCAGAATTCTAAGTTTATTACTTTATTTATAATTTGTGTTTATGATGTAATCCGTTTTATTGGCTTTAGTACTGGAAGGCAGCGGAAGGCTAGCTGTCTGGCCTTTTCGTAGCTGTTCATTATTGTCCACTGGGGTTGGACTTTAACTCCTGTTGCTTAGTACATTTCAAGAATGGTCTTTATGATTAAGTCACCGTCGAAAGCTTTTTAGCTGCTGTTGGTTATTGAGACGGATTATAACTTACGAGAACATGTCATACAATTCAATTTTTCTAACAGTAACCGAACTCTAAGACACCAGACAGAATACATCAAATTATCCTTGTTCTAGCTTCTTATTGTTGAAGCTAGGGGCGTCATTAGAAGCGATGACGTCAAGCGGTGACGTCAACGCGGAGAGGTTGAGGGGATAGAAGGAAAACCTGTTTCGACAGTGGTCGTGTGTTATTGTTTTCGTAATGCACAGCATTTCATTTCAGCTAAAATAATTATACTTGAATGACAATTAAAATACCAGTTACCGTAAATCTAATTCTCGTTAATAACTGCCGAATACGAAACATTTTGCTGAACTGAATGAACCTGTATTTCGCACCAACATTGCAAACCAGAACACTAAACCAACTTGATTTTTCAGATTTCAGTGGGAATATAATTGTTCTGCACTGTTTGCATGGGCAGGAACATTGCTCTGCTGGGAAACTGAAGAAATCGTTTTCATATATTGCGCCGCTAACATCCCACATGGTTGTTGCATAATCAAGTAGTTCTGGCCTGTTGACAATATATGCGAGAACTAGGGAAAATAATACGAGAATTGAATAGTGAATAGGGATTTCTAATACTTCATCTTTTTCTATACCTTATGATATGGAGTTGTCGTTATTAACAACGTGTACATAATTCTTATTGCGTAACATGCAATGCACTGACTCATCCACAACCGCATTACTACTTTTGGGGCTTGTAAAATTCCCTAGTCAGTAAGTTCCAAGGCGCGTAGTGATACATACGCCATATTGCCCGTGACGCTTCCCCCTCCCGCTCGCCCTGTGACGAAGGCCCAGGAATTTTGACGTGGCTACTACGTACTTGCCTGTTTGCCCACTCCGATTGCAGCAAAGTTGGTGACGAGGAATACGTAACTGGTAAGAACTCAGCTGAAGAATAATAACAACGAAGCATGGTGTATGTTTATTAGGAACCTCTGAGGGTGGTGTAGAGCAGGATTTCGTGAAATAAAGCCTTAAAAAATGTTCCAAGACTGTTTTACTCTCTTACAGGAAAAGGTACAGAATATGGCGTCTTACGGAGAGATTAGTATGTGTAAATTTAGAAATAAGCCCTACCATTTCTCCCGGTTTATGCCGTGATTTAGCCCGGTGAATATGAATGTTTTCAGATGTGAGAAAACGTTTTACGCCAAGTATGTTATGAAATAGTAATTTATATACGTTAATGGAATGTGTTTATTATCAGTAATTCTAGTTGTAGGTAGTATGTTGTTTTACTGAAGTATGGATTAATATTTTTAAATCCGAGTGATGATATACCAAATTCTGAGTTAATGTTTTAAGTATCAATTTTAATTTAAGGCACAGTAAGCAGTTTAATTAGTACTGACACTATGGTAAAATACTTGGAACAGTGATAAGATGTATTAAAATATTTTAGTCTTAATGAATGTTTTATCTGTGTATCACTGTTTTTAGGGGGGTAACATCCCAAGGCTATGGATGGTATGGTTGAAGAAAATGGAACAGCTGGCAACCCTGGAGTTGATCCTTTGGCACATTCACCTGCGGATGCCAACTCTTCAGTGGTTGTCACATCGGTACAGAGTTCTTCCTCTGAGCAACAACACCTAGTTGCCGCTACGAGCATCGTGCAACTCACACTCCCAACACATGTAAACAACAGTACAGCCACAGCACAGGTACAGGGGTGCTAGAACCCCAGGCCTCTCCCCTAAAGTGTTCTGGCCAGTGTGTTCTCATATGAGCTATTAATAAATGATGTCATTAACGATATATTGCCACCAGTTAAAACTGAACCATCTTCTGAAATGCTCACAAATCTTTTAAAGCGATTACAGACCAGTGGTATTTTAGGCACATTTTATTTTTTTCCTACTTTGGATGTTTCAAGAATATGAATATGGATTATGCACATAGCCATTCCAGACCATATTTTTCTGCATTTGGTGTCATGTGACACATTTACATGCACAGTTTGAATATTTGTTGTAAGAAAGGACATCATTTATAAAATGTCTAAATATGCATGTACAAAAATTACTTGTTCAATATAATTTTCTTCTGTTGCTGTATTGACAGGTGTAAAGAGATGTTCATACTTAGATGATGCATGAGTGGTCTGTTTATAATTATCTGAGCATTTTATGTGCATGAGTTTTGTTCTTCTCTTAGACCTTACATTTTTTGCACGTGAGAAAGAGATACATTTTATTACATGTAAAATTGATAAAACCAGAAAATTGTGCAACATATTCTGCATACATTTTCATAGTTGCATTGGAGTTATGTATATATATATCATTATATAATTAATTATAATTTTCTAATTTTGTTTTAACAGTTATGGCTGAATGTGTTGGGAAGTGGCTTGCAGAATGCTGGTATTGTTTTATTTAGCATTTTACATTGGTATACAGTAATCCATTGTTTGTTTATTCTTTTTTATTGCTAGTGGGGTGGGACTAAGTCCCTTGTACTGCGACCACTTCTGGCCTATTGTTTAACATGGGTTTGATTAACATGGTTTTCATTATATAGGATATGTATTTAGACATCAGTTTTATACAACATGGGGCTGAATTTTGTTTGTCCATGATTGAGGATCTCCAGTTCTAATGCACAAATCTGTGCACAATTGATATCGGACTGTACCCAGCCTCACAGTGTTGCCATGAGTTGCTGTGAGAACATGTGTATCAGATAGTGTAACACCCCATTCACAAACTTAGAATAACTTATCTTGTTCTGTATATAGTACTGCAATGTTTTCCCCTGAATTATGGCCTCATAGCGTTATTGTAGCAATGCTACTGCAAAACAAGTTAAAAAAATAATGACCCTAGAATATGAAATTGATGTGCTTGGTAAATTAGTGTTTGTGATGAGAGTGTAGCCCCTGTTGGAAGGTATTTTCATGTGAAACATCTGTTAGAACCACACTGAACGAAGTCAGGCAACTGTTAGGGCTATTGCTGAAGCAAAAGTCACGTATAAAACTTGTGATCCTTGTGTAGAGAAGGCCAAGAAAACAATTCATTGTCGATGAAGAATATGCTATGAAGGAAAGAGGATGGACGTAGCCAGGAGCTGTACAGTATCCATGTTACTTTATAGTGCAGTACGTACGTTCTCCATGTCCAGACTGGCTCTGGGACCTACCCAACCTCCTATCCAGTACTGGTGCCTCTTTCCCTGGGAGTAAAGCGGCAGGGGTGTGAAGCTGACCGCTCACCTTCCTCTAGTGCTGAGTTCAAGAAAATATGGATCTATACATCCACTCCCCTCTACACCTTCATAGCGTAGTGCTTAAGTAGTTAAGCACGGGGACAACTTTACCTACTTTCATTATTACCAGCTACACCTCCCTCCTCCCCCTTCACTTTCATGACAGAGTGCTTAATGGCTTAAGTCCAGGGCTTACTTTACATTACAGAAACTCCTCATGTTTCCATATATGTACAATAGACATAAATTAAAAAGTATTTTTTAATAGTGTACATGTGTGTGTGTTAATATAAGCACGCATACTTAATTTTGAACCTTGATCTTCTTTATACATACATTTCCAGAGGAAGAATCCCCTTATGACTTATTTCCCATAAAACCAAGCCCTTATGCAAGATGATTTTAAGATCCACAGTATAGTATAAGAACATAACCCCCGTGTTAGGGAAGGGATTACTGTGCTATTTCGTTTGTATAGAGATCTTTAGTTTAAGAGCTATTTTTAGAATTGTATATGATATATTAAGTTTATAAATCATTTGAACTTGAATTTTTTTTATATATGAAGTCAAAATCTGTATTTGTATAAGAAACTAATGCGATGACAGAATCAGTAATTAGTTTATTTCACTCATTGTAATGATCCATTGAGAGCCAGGAACAGCTGAGTCAGTGAAAAGACGAGGCTACAGGCTGGACAGATTGGAATTAAGGTTTGATTCCTGGCAGGTGCAGATGCTCTTTTCTTCTTTATAGTGTTCTTACAGGCTCAGACCCACCCACTCTTCTGTTCAGTGAGTACTGGAACATTCATTCCCTGTAACCCAATAAGCCCACGTTCAAAGCTTGGTGCAGTAAACCCCCCCAGAAAGAGAAATGTGGATGTTCTAAGATTAAAGGATTGTTACATTCACCATATGTCTCTGTGGCATAGTGCTTAATTAAGCTCAGGGGTACAACTTTACCCCTATGTTAATTCAGAATTCAGTGCATATTAGAAAGAAATTTATTGAAGGAATGTATTTTAATCATAATATAAATCTAGCAAACGTCTGTGTGACATGAAGAAAGCAGTCTTCTGGGATGTGGCACCATGTAGATGTGGTGTTAACCTACATATTGGAGGAACGTATTACCTCCATCTTCAGGGTAGAAGGAAAAATAAGAAATCTGCAAGCGAAGAGACTGTGAGAACTGGTACAAGCAGACTGAAGATGGAGGCGATACGTTCCTCTGAAACGTCGGTTAACACCACATCTACACGGTGCCGTATCCCAGAAGACTGCTTTCTTCATAATCACCGCCGTGAAAACCTCAAATCTCGCATCTGTGTGACATGTTTATGTTAATGTTGTCATTTTCTTAGGTTCAGTCAGTAATCCAAGCTAATCAACAGTCAGTAATCCAGACTCCAGCAAATATTCAGCCAGTTCAACTGCAGAAAGGAAACGTAATTCTTGTGAGCAAACCCAACTCTGTAATACAAACCACACAAGGAAGTTTACAGACTCTACAGGTACACTCATGTTACTGCAACAGTTGCAACTTTTTTTATATATAGCTGGCCAGTGTGTTAATGAGATAATTGTCTTTAGATAGGCACCAACATTTTGGAGGAACCTGCTGTCTCCATTTTTGGGACAGATGAGTAAGACGAAGCCAGGTTACCAGACGTTGGTACCTATCTGCTGTACTATGTGCCCTCATGTCCTGGGAAACCATAAACTTAATGGCATTGTGAGAATGTCACTGGAAGTGTATGAACACAGTTTTTTTCCATGTTTTAGCCTCTCAGTGCTTCGTATCTAAACATGGAGACGTACGTAATATTTTGAACTGTGATAGGTTTTCGAGGGTCGTTAATGCCTGGCGAAGTGGCACGTGTTTAGCATGATAGAGGTAACGTCTTTATGCCATCCAGGTCATTAATCATTCACTGATATCACTCCCTCCAGGTGAATATCGGGGTAGCACATTGTAAAAGGCCAGGCTGTTTGCTACTCATTCTGTTCAAGTTCACCGAATGCAGTCATCCTATCATATCATTCGATGTTAAATAACTGCTGCAGTTGCTAAAGCATTGTTAAATAATCTGCTACCCATAATCACCACTATGCAGGTCTGTTTTTCGGAACGTATTAAAATACGGTAGGTCTTATGTTTCTGTTTATGGTTTCCATTCATAGGTGTTTGTAAAAAGTCAGCGTAAATCAGTTGAGTAAAATCGAGTCTAGAGCTCCTAGAGATCCCTAATATGTATGCATTATGTTAACAGTACACTACTGCTTGAATTCTCATATCCATGATTAATGTGACATATTTGAGTAATCCTTTCTATATGCCTCCTGTTAGTTTCAGATGTATTCAGCAACAAAATAATAGATTAATTTTGGTGTGTGTGCGCGTGCTTAATGTTAATCGCCGACTTCATGTGTGCTGTAGGTTGTGGATGCAGGTAGTGATGACAGCTTGTCAAATGATGACGATTCAACCAAGAAAAGGCGTGACATTCTTACACGGAGACCATCCTACAGGAAGATTCTGAATGACCTTGGAGGAGGTGAAATAGCAGGTAACATTCCAACATATGAATGGGTGGTTGATTATTGGAAATTTACCTGACATATCTTATATTTTTGTGTTAAAAAGTAGTAGAATCTGAGGATAAAGTTAACGCCGTAATCTCCGGGTTATCCCGTATACAGGGGTCAGCATTCTCGTCCAAGCAGAGCAAGTGTTGAAGAAAATTTATCGTTTTTGTATGGGTATTCAAAGACAGATTTGTGATGCTCACACATTTCCTCTGTTGTGCCAATGTTGCTACAGTAGAGGCTAGTTGAATGTGTGATTGTGTTACAGTATCCGAAATCTCACCCGTAAATCTGCTGTGTCGCTTAGGAACATCACTGCACAAGATCTAAAGTGAGAATATGTTGCTTTGAGTTCATGTTTTTAGTTTGTAAGATTTTTTCTTGTGCAAATGGCAGATTCATTTTACCAGCATATCACTCTCTCTATACATGGTAGCCAGATAACAGGATTTGAGGTTCTCACAGCAGTGGCTATATAGCGCCATGTAGTCTGCTGAAAGTCAGTTGATGTTTTGTTAAGAAACAGGTAGCCATCATCTTCAGCCACTGCTTGCCACCTGCTTCACTTTGATTTCTTGCTTGGCTTCTTTGATCCTGAAGATGGAGCCTACGTGTTCCTCTGGAACACCGGTTGACTTTCAGTGGACTGCCTGACGTTATATCCCAGAAGATAGAACTCTGGATAAGGGAAAGTGTACTGTATATTAAAATTACTGTAAAAGAAATTTTCTGTGATCATGTTGGTACAGGTCCACTGTAAGAACAAGATGAACTGTCAAAAGCATTAAAAAATTGTTCTCCCAGGTCGTGGTAGCCGTGCATGTCAGATTTTCCAGATAATTGACTAAGGCTTCATCCTGTTGTCTCATTATGGATTTATATATACATTTTTGTGAGGTTTCTGCACCCCCTAATGTTCATACATTTAATTATTAATTGTGCAATAGAACTTTCAAGTGTGCTGCTTTAAATGTTTTCAGCAGTATGAGTATGTTGTTTCTGTATTTAACTTTTTGCAAGACTGGTAGTAAATAACACTACCATTTATTATAAAGGTAATGGTTTTTCTGTATCTATGAACTTTCTAGTCATATCTTGTTTTACTGAGCTAAACACATGTTATAAATAATCACGGATGAAGTGAACTTGTGATACATGATTTAAGTATTAATAAGCATATACTGTGTTTAGTGGTTTTATTTTATTCTCTCCACACTCTTGTGTGTTTAACATGACATAACTTCTGCACTGTATATGTAATTGTGTGCTAGTAGTAATTTCTGTTTTGAAGTTATATTATTTGTTATATTTGTTTTTAAAAGGCATGTTCATATTTTTCAAGTTTAAAAGTTTAGAAGGGACATACTGTTTTGATCTTCTGGGTTTTGATGCAACTTTGACTGTGGAGGCAAGGGTCCTGTACCTGTTGTTATAGGACAGACTCACATGGCTGTATTCTGTTGTACATTTTCTCCTATCTGGACCCCAGTAGAATAGGATCAAGACATTTTCTCCTATCTGGGCCCCAGTAGAATAGGATCAAGACATTTTCTCCTATCTGGGCCCCAGTAGAATAGGATCAAGACATTTTCTCCTATCTGGGCACCAGTAGAATAGGATCAAGGTGCTGACATCCTGTGCCAGAGATCTCTGGTTGGACCCAGTGAGGATTTTACTGCAAGGCTTCTTCTTTGAACTCAGCGATTTACATGGTTGGTGAATGGTTACTCTGTTCAGGAAATTAAAAAATCTCTTTAGTTAATATCTAAATACAGTATTTTATCATCATTTGATTTGTTACAGATTAGAATACACAAAACTATAATTTTCTTATGGGGAAACATAGACTGAAGGAATTTGAGAACAGGGTGTCAAGTAGAATATTTGGGCAGAAGAGGGATGAAGTGGTAGGAGGTTGGAGAAAATTGCACAGTGAGGAGCTTCATAACTTTTTCACATCAACAAATGTAATGAAAATGATCAAATAAAGGAGCGAGAGAGAGAGAGATGGTTATGGCATGTAGCATGCATTGGTGAAACATGGCGTGCACACAGGGTTTTGGTGGAAAAACCAGAAGGAAATATGCCAGTAGGAAGATCTGGACATAGGTGGGAGGATAAGTAAATTGATCATAATTTTATAATACAGAATAGTGTGAATTGGATTCATTTGGCTACAGATGGAGACCAGTGGTGGGCTCTTGTGAACATGGTAATAAACCTTCAGGTTCCATAAAGGTTTTTGGAGTTCCTGAGGAGTTGTTTACTTCTTAGGGAGGACATGGCTCCATGGAGTTTATTAGTTGATAAGTGTTATGTAGTAGCTTTAATTGCAGGCAAGCAGCACGCAAGGAGAGACTTGAGGGTGTTGTCCTGGTGTCTGTGTGGTGTCTTCTAGGATGTGATGTCATTTAGTCAGGTAGAAGCTCGTTGTCATTTCATAGGAACATACTGCCTACATCATCAGAGTCAAAGAGTATGCCAAGCAAGCAGTAAGGAGAGCAGTCTGCTAGCTGCATGATCATGGCACTCCTTGACCTTGAAGTGAAGGCAGCATGTTCCTTGGAAATCCTGAAACGTTTACCAGTCTACATGGTGTCACATCCCAGAAGGAACACTAAAACTGGAGAGAATCTTAAATGGAGGTAATTTAGCACTATGAGTATTCACTTCGGATCATTAAAATTGAACGTTAAATAAAAGGAAATGTTGAGTTATAGGACATTAAGTGTGAGTTCTGCTCAAAATAGTATACAAGAAAACAAAGAGTTCCTGCATTTCTGATTTCACATAATAGTAATATGAGATTTGAGGTTCTTATGGGCATAAATATTGACTGCTGTCCATTAGGATATGATGCAATGTTATCTGGTGAAAGGTTGCCAACATTTGAGAACATGCTGCAATCTTCCGAGTTATACTTGAACCCTGAAGATGGAGGCAGTATATTCTTGCAGAGTGTTTGTAATCTTCTGCACTTTCGTCACATTCCTAAGTTCCCACAGCCAGTGTCTAATGTTTAAGACCAGTGTTTAGGTGTGAGCTGCATTGTCTGATGAAGACCTAAAGACTATAGCTGTCATCTTCAGGTGAATGGCACGGAAAGGAGAAATGAGTAGGATATGTCTCAGGGAAGGAGAGAATAAACAGGAGAGGGTACCAGGAAAATTGAAGAAGATTAAGTGAAATCGGGTGGCCGCTCTGTTCTCCAAACATTAGGGTTCAGTCCAGTTGTTAGTGCCAGGACGTTAAGCAGTCGTTCATGTGATTTGAATTTTTACAGTGGTGAGTTACTGCATGAGATGTGACACTGTGTGTACTGTAGTAGATACGTGCCCGCTTTTTGGACTAGCTTCCTGCCTCTTTCTTTAGGGTAGCAGAAGATAGAGCAGGAATAAGTAGATACTATAGGGTTCTGATGATGGTGTGAAGCACACAGAGATACTGGGTTTTCGGACTTTGTTCATCATCCAGATTCTAAATAACTTAGAAAAAAACACAACGTTTCGGAAACTGGATCTGTTTCTGTCCTCAGGTGAGGGAAGACACCTACTCTTTTGGGTCCTTTAGAAAGATCCAGCTTCAATCGCTGGATGTTGTGTTTTTTTCTAAGTTATTTAGAATCCGGATGATGGACAAAGTCCGAAAACCCAGTATCTCTGTGGGATAGAGCAGGAAGTTCAGTCAAAATGTTAGTGGGTAGCAGTCAAGACTACATGGCATCATATTCCAGGAGACACCCTTCGTCCTCCATCTCCTTCCCCCCTTCATAAGACTTTGTGTGCGTATGTAACATTCACCTTGAAGATGGCATCTGCATTGTTTGCCAAAATGTTAGGAGTTGCAAGAATGATGTGTCTCAAACCTGAAAGCCAGTTATACACATTTATGCTAAAAGTTTCACAGCTGTATTATTCATTTTTCACAGTGGAAATAAGGTATGATCTGTTATTGTTGGGGTTGAAATTAATATTACACATGTCTTTGCAGTGGGTAGAGGTGAATCCTCATCGGAAGTTGACACTAATGAGGATAGCGAGCTGTCTTCTCATTCGATTCCTTCTCACTACCAGACTCATACTGCCACAGGTTGGTTCAAACATTGCTTGTCCGGTTAGCTTGCAGTCAGAAAGTTAAAAAACGGATGGAAGAATCCCTTAATGTGGCTTTACATTGTTCCCTTCCTGTCACCCATTTGACACCCGATGTTGGTTTATCATATGTTGCCAACCAAATTTAGTTACAAGTTTATATGGCTTCTTTAAGAGGCATGACAGAAGTAACTGTACATAATTGAAGTCAAAATAAAGAAGTACCACAGAATATTAGCTTATCTCTCAGTCACTAAGTGCTCCAGCCCCTCTCTGGTTTCATTTTGGATACCTCATACTTTTGTGTCCCTGTTTGCCTGGAACTGTGAAATAAAATGTTATCAAATTACCATCATTAAAGTGTTTAATCTCTGTTACCAAGATGTAATGTGAAATTGGTTGGCACCATTTTGTTCATGTACCCGTAACTACCAGGGTGGGAAGGCTGGTGACATTAACACCTGTACTTGGGGGTGGGAATTTGGAATTTGTTTTTGTTGCTTCATCCTGTACCTTGGCTTCACACTCAAAGTGGTATCTTCATGTATCTGTACCTTAAAAACACAAGATGGTCCAGTGTTCTTTTTAACTCTGAATAATGAATTGGGGTAAAAAAAGCTTACCTGACATTTGTTCACATTTTATATTGAGAATAAATTTCAGAATAAGTTATGTTATTTGGAGAAATGTTGTGATGTTACTCAGTAGTTAACCTTTTATGTGCCACAACTGCTTAACCCTTTGTATACTACATACCAGTTAGATACAGGCTACTTGCATTGAAACTGCCACAACCAAAGAAATTGATTTGTTAGTCAGTTTGGTATAGCATTCATGGCATGAAATGTGTGGGTACTTTCAAAAGAAATACATCTATTGCTTGAAGTCTTTTGAGGAAATATTACTGACTTTTACCTATGCTGTTTAAGCGGTAGGTGAAAGAGTAAGCACATGTTTGTTGCTGGTAACATTGATGATAGAATGACGGAATTATTCGAGTGCAATGATATATTAATAGGTGAAATTCAGTCAGAAGTTTCTAGTTCAGGCGGTGAATCAAGTGTTACTGCAAGTTTGTTTCATGGGCATTGTATACCAAGAGGAGAAGAATTGTGAACAAGTATGATAACAAGTGGGGAAAATTCAAACTTCACGCAAAGACCCCTTTGGCACCGGTAATAGTAATTCAGAATATGACCTACAAGATGAAAATGTTAATGTAAGTGATGTAGGAAATTCTGAAACTTGGACTGAGATTGACCCTAAGAAGCCAGCTAATCCTGACTGTACAGCTAAGTCATGGGACTGAAACAATACTCCCATGAATTCTTTCCCAGTATCGTACTTAAATCTCTTTGTTACCTCTGCTGTCTTAAACTTGATAATCAGAGAAACAAATTGGTATGCACAACAAACAGTTCATTTCCAGCTGTCTACTGACTTCTAAATCAAAATGTTGAAAGAGCTAACCAGTTTCTTGTTAGCAGATGTAAGGGCATTTAATGTACGTGTTGTGAACATGGGATTTACTACAAAGCCCAGTAGTGAGTAATACCAGAGGATGACAGACCATATAACAAGACAGTTGTTTGGCAGGATGTTTTCAGGAAGAGCTATAGTAATGATAATCTTGCTGCCCCAGAGATGAAATCTGTTGTTCTCTTGCAGAGTTTTGACCAATTATAGAGCATGCAAATAGGAAGTTTGATCATTACTGCACACATGAATAACTCTCAGTTGATGAAAGTCTGGTTGGGATAAAATCCCACAGTCCAGTATCTGCAAAATAAGCACCTCTAGAAATGGGGCATAAAATTCTGGAAGTTTTCTGATGATGCCATCAGTAAGTAAATTTGGATTTCTGCACTTGCTGGGAATCAAGAGTTGAATGAATAGAAAACCTGGAAATAATAATGAATTGGTGTACACTGTGGGATCACCACTGTGGTCTAATGCTGGCTACAGAACCAGAGGTCCAAGTTAAGATTCCTGGCACTACCAGATTTTTCTGAGAAACAGTGGGTCTGGAACGCAGTTCGCTCAGCCTCTTGAGGATAATTGAGGAGCTATTTCAAGGAAATAGTGGCTCCAGTATAGAAAACTGAAATTAACGGCTGTGGGGTTTCGTTGCACTGACCACGTGACACCCTCTATCTGCTAAAGTTAGCACTAACTTCACTGACAGGTGGCGGTTGCTCGGTCGGTATAGTTCGCTTGTGGACTGAAACCACAGTTTTTTTTTTGTACACTGTAGTTTAGAAGTTGTTAACAGTGGGCAATTATATGAAGAATAAATACCATGAAGATTATTATCAAGTGGGATGTGACATTGTATAGTTTGGTAGATAGGTATCAGTGTTGAGAGAAACCTGCTACCTCATCTGTCTTCAAGGCAGAAGTCCTTGTCCCCTTCCCCCTAAAGCTAGAGGCACCTGATTTGTCTGAATCACTGATAGCTGTTGACCAAACTACAAGGTATCACATTCTAGAATACCGTAATTATAATATTTACATTTGTGAGAACCTTGTAGCTCAGCCTTGACATTTCTAGCGGATATTTTCATTGAGAGGCGTGGCACTCGAAGGGTTAACAAATTGAAGACTGCTGTCATTTGTGATATAGCACTTTGTAATTTGATAAGTAGCTGCCAGTGTTTTGGAGATAGCAGCTTCCTCCAAAATGTTGGTGCCTATGTGTCAAACTATGCTGTTACATCCCGAAACAGTAGTTTTCATAGTTTCTGATAGTTTCAGATCACATGGTAATGAAAACTATTTGATTGCTTGCTTGTTCTGAAAATGTGTGTGTGTGTGTGTGTGCTAAGCATTGTACCCATATTGTAACTTTTCTTGAAAGAACACTGAACTGTTTGTTATTAACACAAGATGGGGTTAAGGACAAATGAAAACATATATAGATATATAGATGTATAAAGAAACTCAGCTTACCGGGTATGTAATGTTTGTCCATCCTGTATATCCTTACTGGGTGTATTCTTTGTCCTTCATTAGCATGAACTGGCTGAATGGTTCTCTGTTTACCCAGTATATCTCTAAATGTATATTGTCACATGTTAAGTCAGGGTTGTCACCTCGAAAAGGCATGAATCAAGTGGTGGTTATGACAGTAAATGCTGCGTTATACTGGTGAACATCTTGCAGGACATCGGTTGGATTCTGAAGTGTAGGGAATGGAATGACAGGTGAGAATGATATTTTGGGGCAAATGTCCATGGTTTATACAAAGTTAAAGCCTTGAAGTGAAGGGCCTTGATTGTGTTAACCATGGTTTAAGATGAGTGAGTGAGAGACTGGCCCACAGCAAGTTTCATCTAATTACAACACAGCCCTTTAAAGGTAAAATTTAAACTTGTCCATGTGCTTAATGAAAAACCGCACCATGAAGAAACGTAGGGAAGTGGAGGTATGAACTCCATACATTCTTAATCTTTCCCAAGATGGATGTGAGTGGTCACTTTCATGGCCCAGCCACCTGTTCTTGGGAAATGAACCCAGTACCCATTGGATAGAATAGATGGGCCTAGAGTTGGTTTGGGGAGAAGTTGAAAATTTGTTGCCTCTGTTGGGAATTGAATTCTGAACAGAGTTGCTGTCCAGTGTTTTAGAGACTGTTTCAATCGTCAGGGTGCGATGTGATGATTGACTCATCACTCAATGCTGACAGATGCAGTCTTCAAAGCACTGGATATTAACTTTGTTTTCACATGGCAGAGCACATGATGAAACTCCAGCGCAAGAAATGCCATAATTGTCATTCTAGTCTGAATCTTGAGAGTTGGCAGCCCATGACTAGAATCACATGCACATGTTAACACTTCGGTATTTTGAAAGGAAATGGAGTCCTTTATGTAACAAAGTCATTGTTATCAACTTCCACAATAGTCAGATTATAGAATTTCCCATTTTATAGTGTTCTTATGTAAATATGAGTATGATGATTTGATGTCACATTGTACTGTCTTTTAATTTGCAGTATTATATGCACCCTGCACCTGTTAGGGTTGATGTAATGTGTACACACCCATTCTGTAGCAGAGTTTTGAAACCAGAGCAGCGTGTGTGAAAGCATCACAGTGGCTTGGCTTTTTGGTCTGTAAATATTCTTATAAAGAAACGTGAGATGTTATGTTTCGTAAACTGATGCACATGTTGGACATTTTCCATTGTATTTCTTTTGGTTAAAAACGACATTTTGGAAGCTGGATTTGCTTCCGTTGTCAGGTTTAAGTACAGAACCTACTCTGCTGGGTCCATTGGATGGAGCTCATTATACTCAGCGTTCTACTCTGAAGATTGTAGCCATTGTATGATGCTGAACGTCTGAAGATGAGAGTCCACTTTGGAGACCTAGGCATAAATAGGATAATATTAAGATGGATCCTAAAGAAATAGGTCAGAAAAGACTGGATCTCACTTGGAATAGGTACCGGTGGTGGGCACTTGTGAATATGGTTCCATCACTTACTGAGTAGCTGAGCATCTGTCACATTTTCAAGGACTGTTCAGCTCCATGTAGTTAGTGACTGTTGATGGGACTTTGAATCTTCTAATTTAATCCAGAAATAAATCAGAGTCCAGAATCTTGGACCAAGAAGATGTGAATTTCAGAATCAAAGATCAAAATCATGCTGAATAGATTTTTATATCAGAGCAATTACCAGTTGTGATTGTATTATTTCAAAATAAGTGAGTAATCTAGGCTTCAAGTTTTGGAACATTTATGGCAGTGAATTTGTTCAAAGAGACCATATATTTCACTGGACAAGTTGGGTTTTGTGTACCAATAATGTACTTCCCCACACAGTATCTGTGGCAAAGTCATTTCTGGCCAGAGTGCAGATACCAGTGTTGGAAATATCAACAGTAATTACAGTGATTTGGCATTGTGTGACATTTTGCGAAAAGGAAAGTTTCTTCAAAAGAGAGTTCTTCTGAATTGCTTGAAGACATGGAGACCTATGCAAGGATGGTACTGAACATACTTTTCCAGCAGTGTATCCAGGCATGGCAGAGATGTTGGAATGTGTACATAGATCAGATGGTGAGAGTACATAGAAGGTGACCACACTCACCAAAGGTGAGTGCCTTTTTTTTTTTATAGTCATTCCTGCTATTTAATGCACCTTGTAGGAATGAAAAAAGTTGTAACTGATTTCCATTATAGACAGTGGCTGCTATTTTCTACTAGTTATATAGAACACTATGTATAACATTTTTATCATATGATGCATCAAGATTATGGTCTGCTAGGATGTCACACAATCTAATTTAGTAGATAAGTTCCCTAAAAATCTCTTATACTGTGTCATATCCAAGAATATCATAGTCTTGATAGTTGCCATCGTAAGGAACTTGAGTCATACATTTTTTTCAGTAATTTTTTCTAAATATTGATTAAAATACATGATTTATAGTTCTCGTGCGTGTAAGGCTGACAACCTTACCGCCATCTTTGAGCCGATTGTCTAGATAGTGTGGGACCCTCAATGTCTCACAACCCTATGGGCCTTCATGGCCTGGTACAGGGATAGCTTTACTTACTATATTCAGCAAAGTCTTCTAGTGTGATCAGCTGTCACACATCAATCCCTGCTGTCGGAGGCAGAGAGATTTTCTCACATGTTAGATGCTGACTCCATTTTCACAAGGCTGATTGCCTGAGAAGACATTGTACTGATTAAATTGTTTTCACATTTGATATTCCATTCTTGTGGGTGTGTTAACAATTTTTCAAAATTGATATATGCATTTATATTTGATTGTTTTCATGCTTAATACAGTGGATGTTTTGATCATATGAAAACAGTTTGTCCTCAAAACTGTTTGTGAGTGGAGTTTCGTGCTTTCACTTCCGCCTATTTTTGGCTTTGAATTTCATTTCACTTGCTAATTAATGTCATTGTATTCATATGAAGAGACTAATAACTGTTGCATGCGAGTGGTGCCAACTTGTGCATCGGTGAACAAGAGCTTCCTGGCTGGGATTATTATATTTGTGATTTTGAAACTGTAGTTCCGTAAATGAATCTCTGGTGTTCACATGACCCCATTTAAGTTCATCCAGTGCGAATTTACCTAACATGCCATTCATGAAGAATGTGTTCCCCTTGTTGGGCAGAGATTTGCCATTTCATCGGGATGTTTTTGTGTTCATATTGCTTCGGCAAGAGCATTCCTTAGGTGTAGAATTGCATGTGTATTTATCTTGCGCATCTTTGTATGTCCAATTCTGATGTGTTACCAAGGCCTGATTTATGGTCTTTTTGTATTGTTAGTATTTTAGAAACAAGTCAACATTTTTATTCTGTGACTTACAAAACATTCAGTAAACATCGTGCATCTTTCCCGCAGTCCCCCTTTAAGTCCTGTTTCACTGGTAGGTAGTTATATGAGGAATGAGGAAACAGGACACAGAAAAAATCTTCATAGTGAGAAGCTTCATAATTTGTATGTTTTGCCAGATGTTAGAATGATCAAGCAGGAATGGAGCAGGGCATGTAGTGCACAGGAGAGAGAAGTGCATTCAAAGATTTGTGCCTTACTGCTTAAAGATCATGTGTGAGATGGGAACTAGCATGGTTACACCACAAGATACATGCATACAGGGGGGTATTTATGTGTGCTGAAAACTAATAACTTGAGGGCAATTGAAGTGTGAAAGTGACGGCTGTTATTTGGAGTCAGGTGCCTTACACATCCACTGTTACTTCGGTTTAAGTCATTTTTATGTACTTGTTCAAAGGGCTTAGTGCTTACACTATCTTCAGTTGCTTAGATTTGGTCTTTGAGGATGAAGAGAGAGAGAGAGAGGCTGCGTGCGCATGTGTGTGCGCAAAAATGTAGAAATAAATACATTAAGCAAAGACTTAAGTTGATGCTGATTCATTATTAACAATCGTCAGAGATTAATTGCTGAAGGAAAGAAGCTTGTAACAGTACATGTAGACTGGTCATAAGATTATTTGTGTATAGATTTTCTGAGTACCAAAAAATGCAAATTATAAGCCCTATGTCAGCCCACTAATGTGGAACTTCTACCTGCAAACATTTAATTATGGTCAGAAGTAAGATCTTTAGTTTGTGATGATGGGTACATCAGTACAGATATTATGTTTTTGGACATTATCCATCGTACTGTGTTTTTAGATAAAGACAGGAGGATGGATAATGTCTACGAACATAATATCTGTACTGATCGTTGGAAGTGCTTTCTCTCCCAGACAAATGTTATTCCAAAATTTGTATGAAAATCATACTTGTTCATTCTCAGACATTTCTGAAAATGTTTGAAAGTTTTTCATTTCTAGTTTCCTGTTTGTGAGTAACTTTGAGGTTTCGATTGTATTGTATTGGTGCATCTCTTGGGGCAGTTTACAAAATTGCTTCTGTAATTTTGTACAGGCAGGTATGAATAATTTTCCCAACCACAAGTGGGAGGGATTGGGAAGGTGGTGGAGAGCACAGTTAAGGGGAAGGGATATCGTCATTCCCTGCCAAAGTGAGAGTAATTGTCAAAGCTAATTAAAATGTATATTAGTCGTGAATGTGATATGTTGTTAATATAATTTTTATTTATAAATATGACTGAACTGTTTCTTGAAGTATAAGGATCTGCAGGAAGCTCAGACTGTATTTATCATTCACTCTGGAGTTGAGTTGCAGATGACACGTGTGACAACTTGATATGAGGGCTCCTTTTGAAATTGAGTTGAATATATGAGGTATTGCTAGGTTGCTTTAGTTCGCATGACAGACATGAGAAAGAATAGATGCGTACAAAATTTTAGTAAGAAAATCTGAAGGAAGGGGATTCCTTGGGAGTCCTAGGCATATATGGGAGGATGATATTAAATAGATGATCCAGAAATGGGATGAGGGTGTGATAGTTTTATCTGGCTCAGGATAGGGACCAGTGGCAGGCTTTTGTGAGCACACTAATAAACCTGTAGGTTCTGTAATAGTCAGGGAATCACTTAACTAGCTGAGCAGCTATTTGCTTCTCGAGAAGGGTTCTACTGTATGGAAGTACTTAGTTTCTGAGTGAAGTCAGACCATTTAGTTGTTTTGCTAATTCATGATGAGTAGTTCAGAGTCTGTAGTTTTGGTGCGTACATCAGGCAAACACAACAAGAACAACAGTGACATTTTGAAAGGATGAAATTTGTAGACATAATGAGTGAAAACTGGTATGACTTATTGTTTCTAAAACGAGAACTATCAAGCAGCGGTTAAACAGTATAACTAGTTACGTTATCAGACATATCATCATCATAACTGAAGTACATAGTTCCTAGAGTTACTGCATACTTACATTCAATCATAACGTCAATACTGAAAAAATTAAAAATACAGATTTTAAGGTCTTCTGATTTTTGTTGAAAACATCTTTGAGGGTGCATCATCATCATCATCATCAGATAATGGTGTAGCTTAGTACATCATTAGAAAGTTGACAAATTATACATTATAATATTATAAGATAATGTCAATGTTTCAGCCAGTGTTTGGATATATTAAACCATAGCAGTAATACATGAAGGTGATATCACCTGATCAGTTTTGAATTCTGTTGACACCGTAGCACATTAAGTATGAGCTGAAGCACAAAATGTCAGTCTTCAGGTTGCAACATGTATGTGTATGTGTGTGTCATTGTTTCCACAGTGAACGAGCAAGTGCAGAGCTGTTTGAGGCTATTTACTTGGACTTTGCCAATCTTTTTTAATTCTTAATCTATTAAGCACATTGTTGTGGAAATGTGTTCTATTTCCGGCTTCATGTGAGGAGGATATTAAGTTCTTATTCTTCCTCTGTTGCACCTCTAGGTAGGACTACCCTTATACCCTGGTTCATTATATAAGAATAGCTCTTCAGAGGGGATCAACAGTAATAGAAATTCCTCATCTTGAAGCTGGAAATAGAACGCAGTTCCAAAAACTTGTGGTTTATCTATTAAAAACTAAGATGGTGGATAGAACCCAAATAAGTAGCCTTGAATTGTGCATTACATGATCATCAAATGGCTTTGAAAAAAGCAAGGTTAAGTTTTAGATGATGAAATGAAGTATTGTATTTTGAATTTATTTTGTTGTAGTGATACCAGCAGGAGCAATCCAGATTGCGAGTCAAGGCGAGACTGTGCAGGGGCTTCATACGCTAACAATGACGAATGCAACGACGGCAGGAGGAGCAATTGTACAGTATGCTCAAGGGCAGGATGGTCAGTTCTTTGTGCCTGGTATGTAACTGGGTCATCATGGTACATAATGCAATAAGAAAGAAATTATGTTCTTGGGCGGGTAGAAGTTTAAAACAGTAAAATCTTCCATGACCAGCTACTACAGTTGCAATAAAATTCTTTGGATAGTACCGATCACTGGAGTGTGGTGCTCATACTAGAAAAGCAAGAGAAACAGCCATTGCTAGGTAATGCCTGCATGCAACACTAGAGGAATTGTTATGATACAAGATGTGATGCATAGAGCCATTTCTATGGAACAGTTGAGTAGACACGTTTCTGTGCAAACCAGTTCACACAACAATAGAAAAGCCGTGCTTTCTATGCGGTCCATGCCGAGGGGCTATGAGGAGGACAGAGAAGATAGTTTAAGTCCATTAAGTTTCGAGATGGCAGCCTGCTAGGATGTGAACTTTGGAGCAGAGGAGTAGAATTGAGGGATTATCTTGAGGCGGCAGTTGAAGGCGAGTGTGCAATAAATCTGGTCGTTAATCCAAAACCTGTCTGTAAGTCATGCACACCTCCAAATCATGACACTATTTAAATTCTGAGGTATGAGGTTCCCACAGCAGTGAGTATTAAGATTACTGTGCTCGGTGATGTGGAGTACTTTGGCAGATAGAGGCAGCAGATTCCTCGAGAATGCTGGCGGATATATTACATAGTGCCACATTCCAGAAACTATAATCTTAAATTAGAATTCTATCATCATCTCTCACCATGTAAGTAGTACACATTAATAAATAAATAAAGATAGATTGTAGTTTAAGTGACATGAGAATTGAGGTTCACACATGGCGAATGCCAAGAGTAATAGCTTATGGACACAGCCTTGGAGGAGTTAACTGACATTTCAGATGAACATATGCCTTCCATCTTCACGTTTGTAGAGTAAGCAGCAAGTCAGAATACTTTGCCTGCCTGCCAGTATGTTCCTGTGTAATGATGGTATACTTCTGCCAGATTAAATCATATCGCAGGCGGGTAACAGTGGTTGTAACATTCTAGAATTGTATTTGTGAGGTGCTACGTTTGAATCTCAGCTGGGACACAATCTGTCTGGGCAGATGCTGGTATAGTATCTTAATTAGTCCTTGACCAGTTGCTTCCAAGTTCTTTGCAAATCATTATTCATAAGTAATTTTTCCATTAAGCACTATTAAACACTGGGAGATACTGATGACGTCGAGAAATTAACACACATTGATGCCCACATCACCTCATATCTAGAAGACAGTACTCTGGAGGCGGGGTCGAATACCTCCACCGTGACCCTGCAAGTCGTAGGAGGCGACGAAAAGGAAAATCTCAAATCTGAGGGAGTAAAATATGGTCGCGAGTCCCAAGGACTCGGATCCGAGAATGACTGTGCTGGCGATCACCAGAAGCATATACAAAAGACAGATCCATCCTCTCGTCAGAGAGGGCGCCCCACAAAAATAAGACCGCAACTGTCAAACGGTAATAATTAATATCTGGTCATGAGCCCCAGATGGGGCTCGACACCAAGACTTACTGAGTGAGTGGACGTCAGTTGCAATGTGACTTTGACTGGACTAATAAGTGATAATCTGTGTATTGTTTAGGCTGAAGACTACATGCGTGTGTTTGTGGCTTCCAAGTTTGTAGTGTACTTTGAATATCAGTGAAGTAAATACTTTGTGTGTTGTTCTAGTGGTGACACAAGGGGGAGGGATCGGTGGAGGACCAATTATAGCTGAGGACCAAGCAAGGAAGAGAGAGATGCGGCTACTGAAGAACAGGTAAGAGTGATGGATGTTTTTAGATTGTGTATTCTGGGACACACTTAAAAACAAATTGCTTGGACCTGTTTTCTGAGATGACAGGAGCTGTAGGTAGTACATGTGTTATGTTCTGAAATTACATGGTGTTGTGCCTTCTTGTCTGGGACACTAGCTGTTCTGAACTTGTGGTTTTCTTCAGTCCCAGAGGGCTGGAACAGTACCGTGAAATAGGCCGTGACCATTTCCTTCCACGTTATTTCCATTTTGTTGCCCACATTCATCACTATAGTTTGAGCTGCCAAGAGCATATTAATTAAACCATAAATTAAGGGAAGGAACCATCTTCGTTTATTATGTAATTTTGCGATTGTTCCAACAGAGAAGCTGCTAGGGAGTGTCGGAGAAAGAAGAAGGAGTACATAAAGTGTCTAGAGAACCGTGTGGCTGTGTTAGAGAACCAGAACAAGGCTCTAATAGAGGAGCTGAAGTCGTTAAAAGAGCTGTATTGTCAGCAGAAGACGGATTGAGATTCATAGCAGTACCTCATCCAGGGAAACAAGTGGTCCACCTGTTCCCTCCCACCTCCAGCAGGCTGATTACTGTGTTTTGTATTTCTGCCACATGTGCAATGAAAATGAACACTATAATTAACATCGTGTTAATTATATATTGTGACCAAAAGAAAGTTACCGTATTGTTGGTCAGCTGATTGTTTGAGGTGCATAGCTGTGATTGGCCTTCAGTGCTGTCCGGAGACTGGCTTTAAATCACTGAAGGAAAATATGCAATGGAATGTGTCTGAGAGGTTAGTTTGGTTGTTGAATATTCTAAATCTGTATCATTAGGAATGAATGCATGGGCATATGAAAGTACCTTAAATTGCGAGTGAATTTACCTTGCTTTTTATGTTACAAAAATTGTTTAAAAAGAGCTGTTTTCTTAAGATATGAAAGAAGCGTTGTTAACAAATTCTGTAAAATATTGTATCTATAAATAACTTCAGTGATGAAAAATATATGGAAGTGTGTTTGTAGAGATGAAGAAAACTTGAGTTGACTGTTAGGTGTATGAAGGTTTGTGAGGGATGAAACGCCAAAGTTATGTTATAAGTATGTCAGATGACCTGATTGAAGATGCAAGTCTTGTTCCATGCTTGGCAAGTAATACTGTACCTATTTTCCTATCTTTTTCCTTTTGTTTGCATAAATGGTAGTCTAGTTGTGTTATGCCACCCACTGATGTCTCCTGTTTAGAGGGTTATTTTGGTACATACTCAGGGCTTAGGAAAGTAATCATGTGCCATACTTATTTTCATGCTGTGTTATATTTTTACTTGTGGGATAAAAGAACCACAGTCTCAAGTTCTGTTTCTTGAAACACCATAAATGGCTTCTTTTTTATTTCCATTTCATTCATTATTTTCCATGAGAAAATGTTGACTTGAAGGAATAGGATACTATGTTAACCAGCTCCTACATTTAATGTTTCACATTTTGCTTTTAAAAGTTGATACATAAGTGAAGTTCATATTTTTCTCCTGTTATGTGATGTACTACGTGTTTGAGAAATATGCAGGGTACAAGACTTCAGAAATCAGCGCTTAAAGTGTAAGGGGTTGGGACATGTATTCTCTGTTCATGTACAAGGCACCGTGTGTTTTATATGCCTGACATACACATCTGCTTTTGCTTGTTGGTTCACACTGCAGTAAGACTGGCATTTGGAAGTATTGTACAGTACTGTAGTCCTATAGCATATAATTTTTGCATGTTCTATTTTGTAACATTTTTTAATTGTATATATATATTGTTTGATGTTTCTGTGATATTTCCCCAAGTCTTTTGATAAATATGTTAATTGATTTTACACGCAAACATGAGTTGGAAGTACACAGTTTAATTGAGAACATCCCTGCACTGGTTATGATCTCAAAATGAAAATTCTCTTTATTTGCAATAAAATGTAGCAAAAAAAAAACGCACCCACTAGGCTTATCATGTGCATCTTTAGTTCTGTCCACATACATGAAGTTGAGAACTGCCAGATGAATTTAACCTTTAACGTACGGAGCACATTTTATGCCCTATTCGTGATTATCAAGAAGTGAGCAGTTGTGCTTGGATTACACTATGCGTACATTTCCTACCATCAAAAAGCTTTTTACAGCAGTATATGATTACAATTATTGTTTTTCTGGACATTATCCATTGTGTTTTTACTTAAAGCACAACAATTTGGAGACTGGATATCTTGTTTTGGTGCTGGTGTCCAGAGGTAATGGACTGGTTGTATCAACTGGGCCAAAATGAGTCCAAAACGTGCTTTAAATATAAACAGGACATGGATAATATCTAGAAACAATAGTTTTATTTCCTAAGATGTTCCTTTTGTAAGGGTAAATGTTTGTAATAGTATGACCTTTATTTTATCATGTGCATCAAAACATATATTGTCTCTTGCTATAAGTGAACCAAAGCACTGTAGATGTATATCTATTGCTTAAGGCAACAGTCATATAATGTTAATTACTGTGTTTAATCGGGTTATGTTTGACACCGTTCAATACTCAAAATGAAGAGGGATAACAGGATTTTGGGTTCTCATGGCGATGAGTAGATATTTGTCACTGTTAATGAAACCTGATGCCTCTGTCTTCAGGTTGGAGGATTTTACTTTTCTCTGTCAAAAGTTGATAAATATCTGTCAAACTACATAGCATCACATCCCAGAAGACTGCAATCTTCATGAAGAGATATGTTTTTAAAGCAACCAAAAGTTCAGGGACAGTCAGGGGACCACATCATGTGGTTTTATGAAAAGTCACGTTTCCCTTCCACTTCTCTACTTTAAGCTCTGTGTCTCAGTTGATAATTATAGAGAAACCTCATGCATTACCTGTAGTGAAATGGGAAATCTGTCTGCAGGGGAGCAGCAGGTGTTTAGGATTGAAATAAAATACTGAAGGAAGGTTATTATTAGTTTTATTTAGTGATATTGTTCATACCTTTCAGCTGTACACTGACAGATTGACATTAGCATAAAAGGAAACAAAAAGTATCAGCTGATTGTAAATACTTGTATTTTTACATATCAAATGGGTGGTTTCTTCCTTGTATGAAAAAATCAAGGTTCTGTATACCTTGCTGCAAACTGTTGCCTTCTTTTGTAAACATTCGCAATGCCACTGTCATTTTATAAATAGCACATGTTTTGTAAATATAAATCTATAATGTAGATGTTGAAAAGAAAGAATATAATCTTTGGAAAGTACATGAAGTTCACAAGATGAAATTACCTGCTTATTTATACAAGTGTTCATAGAATAATGTTACACAATATTGCACTTTTGGCTTGCTATAATAGATTTCAATATTAAAGTGCTATAAATTTATAATGGTAACACAAAAAAGTAACATTATTTTGGGACACACTGTATTTGATACATGCTAACATTATGCAAGAAAAGAACATGGATACAAGCTTCTGACACCTTCTCACCACTCTGGAAGAACAGTTCTGTTCTATGCATTAGCTACATTTCAGCCTTCTCCACCAAACTGTAAGATAGAGTGCCTGTAAAAAGCCTGACTTACTGTCAACCTCATCTTCCAGTGGTACTTCCTGTTTTCTTGGATGAGGATGTGGCAGTCACGTTTTGGCATCATATCTGTAATGGAGGGCCATCTCTTCTAATGTTTTGTATTTTATACATGCCTTGGGCAAAAAGTCACTGATCTGTTCTCTCTTTCCACAGTCTTCTTTTGCGATTTCTTGCCAGGTTTATCTCTTGATGTCCCATCATTCCATATCCATTCTTTTTAATGACTAAATTACTGCAGTCATATCGTCTTAACTGTTGAGCAGTGATAGTGTAGTCAGTACAGCGACTGGCTATGGGCTGGACAACTGAGAGGTTGGAGTTCAAGCCCCAGTAGGGTCAAGAATTTTCCTTCTTCACGTTGTCCAGACCTGCCATGTGGTCCAACCAGCCTCCTATCCACTGGGTACCAGGGGCTCTTTCCCCAGGGGTAAAGTCGCAAGGTTGTGAAGCTGACCACTCACCTCCAGCAGTGGCAAGGTCAAGGAAATGTGGATCTATACGTCCACTTCCCCATAAGCCTTCATGGTGTAGCCCTTAATTAATTAAGCACAGGGGGAAACCTTATCTTTACCATTTTCTTCTCCAAAAATTTCATTTGTAATTCTATCCTTGTTCTTCCTTCAGTACTTCTAAAAAATTTCATATCCATTATTTAGATTTTGCTTTTGTTTCTCTTTGTAAGGGTCCATATTTCAGCCTTATGTTACTGTTTATTTAAAATATACTTCCTAAATTGTTTTCTGATCTTTCTGTTCCATAATATTTTTTCTATAACTTGATCATCTTCAGCATTTCAGTATTTTGTATTCCGCTGATATCTCCAGTGTGGTTTTCCTTCTGAATCAGTTTCATTCCAAAATTTCTACTGTGAAGAGTAAATCAGGCTAGCTTCAGTTTTAGCTTGTTTTGATTTTGACTGTTTCATGTTGACAAACCAATTAAAAAACTACATATGAATCAGTTTTAAACATCACAGTCATTCAATACTACTGTTCACATATTTAATTTCACTAATAAAGATTGCATGAATTTCCTGGTAAATTTCATAGTGGTCTACACATCTGCTTGTACATGAAAGCAATTCAGTCATTGAACTTCTACTGGACTACACAGTGTCATATCTGAGAGGTACTGATCTACAGAAAAGAGATGTATACTGAAGTTGGAGGGAAAATGCTCATTACAGGTAATCTTATCTTCAGGACAAACAGTTAAGGGATTGCACAATGGAAACAAATTATAAGCTTTTCAGGTACTTTAATTACAGTACAGCCATCAAATACACTACAATCCAAATGCAGGAAACTTTGCCTGCTTAGGTTCTTGAATATCCACCAGGAAATAAATTGCTCCGGAAACACCTGTTGAAGAAGACAGCATACAGTTTCTTCCACATGGAATAAATACTGAGCAGGAAAGCAGTTTAATTTAATACATGCAAAATTCTATATTTATGCAAGATCTGGCAATTAAGATCATGGACTCTAATAAATTAATGTACGTACCCTTCGTCTCTTTTTACCTTTAACACGTCACACCACTATGATGGCATGTGTGGGTATGGCACATGTAGTGCTACACTGTTTACAAAGTTAAAATCTGGCTGCCGTCTAAAGAGCAGAAGGAGGAAGCAAGTGTCTCTGAAATGTTGGTACCTGCTACCAAACTACATAGTGTCACACCGCAAAAGACTGTTATCTTAGGACGTTACATGTAGTTAAGTCTGTTAGTTAATACTGCAGCTGAAACAGGAAACATAATTTTTCGTACCTTCAAACAGTGATAATGGTCTGTCAGGTGAAAGATGCTGCTGTTTCCCATAAGACATGCACCATTCTGTGAATTTGCAGGTTCGATAAAGATGTTTGAAATCCTGCAGATGTAATTGTAAATTTAGTATTTACTTATTATTTGGACGTTTATATAAAGTATTTTGGAACTCTTCGCATGAAAAGTGCTTGAAACAAAACATGCTAATAATTCACAAGTTATTGCCCTCTAAGCAGACTTTACAATTTATGGGATACCAATGAAGGAATCATCTCAGAGTGGTGGAAGAAATTTTTCTTGTCTTGTCTTACCCCAGTTAGCTGATAAAGCACAAGGAATGTGTATGCATTTCCAGCTACTCCATGGCAAATGCTGTAACCCTTTGTAAGTAACCCCCGTCTCCACACTACATCACCACACTTCAGTGCTGTTTGGAGGTACTGATCATGGCCAAACACCTGGTGCAGAAAAAATAACATGTAAATGTAAGAAATCTGTCAGTTTCCCTACAGAAGCCTGACTTTACGACACAAGTAGAGATCATTATTGACTTACTGTCACCAATTCTTGCTGCGAATACAAAAGTCTGGGAAATGAAAGAAATCATATACAACACAGCAAATTCGTGCATGTTAATGCTTGAAATTGTGTTGCTATGGTAACCTGAAATATAAACATTTCCCAGCATTCATAAAACTTATTTTTCTAAGTTTTAGGATGGTGGCAGCTCCTGAACAAGTGGCTGTATGCATCAATATGCACCATCATTTGCTCACGATTTTTAAATGGGAGGAAATGTTTATAGAATTCTACATGTACATCATCACATGTCCTCTTGTGAGGGGTGATCATAAAACAGTACAAACTTCCTAGCAACTTTCCTTGTAAGCCTCAGCAAACAGGAACACAACGCCAGGGGCTCCGTGACACCACTGTACCAGTTTGTCAGTGTTGTTGCCCAGTGATGAAGGGAAGCGAATTCCTTGCAGATAGTCAATTGTTGGGCGAACCAAATTATTGAGCTCATTGAGCAAATTAGTATGCATCAATATGCACCATCATTTGCTCACGATTTTTAAATGGGAGGAAATGTTTATAGAATTCTACATGTACATCATCACATGTCCTCTTGTGAGGGGTGATCATAAAACAGTACAAACTTCCTAGCAACTTTCCTTGTAAGCCTCAGCAAACAGGAACACAACGCCAGGGGCTCCGTGACACCACTGTACCAGTTTGTCAGTGTTGTTGCCCAGTGATGAAGGGAAGTTATTAGAAGGGAAGCGAATTCCTTGCAGATAGTCAATTGTTGGGCGAACCAAATTATTGAGCTCGGATTCAGTCATGTAGTCCTTGGCCTGCACACAATATAAACACCATCAGGTTATAAAACATTCTGACTTCAACAGGACCCCATTTCTCTATGTGAAGTTCTATTGTATATATAAATTTATATGTCCCTCAGATCTGAGGAGCGTTCTGTGTAAGTCTGGTGGTGATCTGTGGATTATTGGACATGTAGGAGAAACCACTTGTATGGTAACAATGAAACATACAGTGGGATAATGCAAGTTGCCACGATGCAGTACAGACCACAAGTTCTGCACATAGCCAATATGCAATCACACTTTGAAATAGTTCTCTCAAATCTTATTGTTGCACCAGAGATGCTACATTTGCATTTATATAAAATAAACAGAAATGCATAATGTACTTGTAGTACAATTTAATGCAGAGACAAATATTATTTTAGTTTTAAAAAAGGGTCCCATGAAAAACATTTCTTTCGAAAGGTAAAGTTGCCCTTGTGCTTAATTAATAAAATATGGCATTAAGATGTATTGAGGAGCAGAGGTATAGCCCCTCCATTCTTGACCTCAACACTAGATGGAGGTGAGTGGTCAGTTTATGCCCTGGCTGCTTCGCTCCTGAGGAAAGAGCCCCTGGTACTTACTGGATATGAAGCTGGGTGGGCCTGAGCCGGTCCAGACACTGTGGAGTAGAGAAAAATCTCTTACCCCTGCTGGGAATTGAACCCCAGCTATCCAGTCTGTAGCTCATCTCTATACTGACTCAGCTATCCTGGCTACACCTTTTGTTTTTAAACTATATCTAAAATGATTTATATATATTGTGACATGTTGCGCAATGGAGGACCCCTCCCCCCCGCCGGCAGTGACATGGCAGCTCTGGCCATGGTGACGTAGCCCCCCTGGGCTACGCGGCACCACTTCCTACTGTGACGAGGCACGCAACGTGTGGTGACGTAACACGGTGTGAGGCAACAGCGGTGCGATTACGTAACAGGCAAGCGCTGCGACTATATAAGGGAAATACACAGCCGCCGCAGGAGTTAACTTGTAGCCGTCCCCGGAGGGAGTTAAAGTGTATCAGCGGCCAAAGAGGAAATGTGGCCGTCGCCGAGTTCAGTTGTCGCAGTTAGTTAAAGGTGTATCAGTCGCCGAAGACAGTTCTCCAGTGAGCAGTGAACGAGTAAAAGTGTGATAATCAGTGACAGTTTGTGATAACTGAGAATTAATTGGGAGTGTGTAACACAGTGACACTTGTATAGCTCCCGTACTGTGAAACATGTAGACTACTGACAATAGAGTGAATTGAATACTGCGAATAGGGTTATAAAGTGTGAAACCCCGCAACTTTGTTATAATTAATTGTAGCCGAGATTTGTAGGTTGTTAAATAAACCAATTAACAATCTCTACGGTGTATTCAGTAACGAAACACGTTACAATATATAACCTATAATATTTTATGTAATTGTGTAACATACGGCCTTGATAATGATCCTTGGATTGAACTGTGGAATGAAATGACAGTTCTATCAAAGTACAATACAACAAAATGATTTCAAATCTGAAAATAACTTCACAGGTGCCTGGTTATGTAACTGTAATGGTAATCGTTACAAGAAAGGAGACAAAGTGTACAGTTCCTCTATCCAGTTTCAGTGCTTTACAAGGTCATGGGAAAGATTTCTATTTTAGGCCGGTTTTACCTTAAGTAACATGTAGAGGATTCCTGCTATGCCATGTGCACCTCCCAGGTAATATTTCCCATGCCACATGTACATGAGAGGTACATTTCTGCCCTCCTGTTTAGCAAGATTTTGTCCTGAGCGGAGGACTGCTGTCACCACCTAAGATGATATCAATAATGAAACTACAGAAAAAAGTTCCATGGATCAACCCCTTCCACATCTATCTTGGGCTGTTACATTTCCCCCTATTTCCCTCTATTCCCATACATTCATCTAGATATTCTGTTCACACAGATGTTGGTAGTGGTGACAAACATTTCTGGGTGATTGATAAGACCAGAAGGGGCTGGATACAGCAATAAGCAGAGTTTAGAAAGCCTCCAGAATCATCATTCTCACCATCCCCAGAACTTCTTTCCATGGCCTTAGCATATCTGCAGTAACACTTAAAGGTTTTATTCAAGGCCATAAGCAGCAGTTACATAATACTCCCCAAACATTTCAGTTATAAACATCTTCTCATTTCATTTCATACTAAAAACTTCTGCACTCAATACAGAATTATTAAATACCCCATTAATTTCATATTAGACTTATAAATTTTGATAAAAATGCCACGAAAACAACATAACTTTAGACCATTGGGCACAATGAAGGCTGTCAGTTTACTTGATGTCAATTAAAAGAATAACTCTTAACAGACAGGGTTGCAAAAGATTGTCCCACATTAAATATATTGCATTTACATTTAAAGTATTGGAAAACTCTTAAACTTACCGTAGATAGAGGTTCATTAATTTATAGAACTCACACATTCTACATTACATATGTATATTCATTCATTACTATAAGAAAATAATGAATATACAAGGTGTCCCAGGAGGAATGGACCAAACTTCGGGAGGGTGTTCCTTATGATAAAGTATGTCGATATAACCCAAAACACCTATGTCCAAAGTTGAACGGTTACGGAGATAATGGCCAGAGAAGTGTCAAACTTTGACAGGTGTTACACGCTTGTTGATTACAAAATACATATTAAAACTGGCAGGAATATGTGGATTCTGTAATGTTAATAATGTACGTAACATCAAACTAACTTGTGAGTGACGTGAAGCCATAAAATTGAAGTACGAAATACTCGCTCGCCATGTCATAATTGTCCTTAGGGTTTCCAAGCACTATACATGACACATGAATGGCAAACGCTGACGTAACGTGCTGACTGCGCGTTCTGGTATGAGCCAACTACATAAGCACGGCTAGGGTGAATCATCGCACTCAAGGACAAACACAGATAAGGCCTCTCAGCTGAGAGGTACAGTGCGTGGACCTGCCAGAAGACCACACTTCTCTTGGACCATTATCTCCGTAACCGTTCAACTTTGGACATAGGTGTTTTGGGTTATATCGGCATACTTTAACATAAGGAACACCCTCCCGAAGTTTGGTCCATTCCTCCTGGGACACCTTGTATACAATAAATTTACAGATAGCACTATCTACCTCCCTCTGTGAATTCTTTCTGAATGGTAGGGTATGCTTTCTCAGGTTTAGTAGATAATCATATATGAGAAACCATGTTTACAGCAAATTTATGAAGTACTCAAATACTGGTGTCTGCACATCTCTGTTCTCTCAGCATTAATACTATAAAGTGAAAGCTGTGGGTCAGCTGTTGTAATGTCGTTCATTAGTCATACTGTGTAGTTCTATTTTTACCTTCAGTTACTGATGTAACTGTATCCTAAGCATGTACCAAATTCAGTAAAAAACATGTAATTCACAAACATTTAAATTATATTTTTATATCCTTATATTATTTATTGTTGTATAAAAGATGGCTGACAATGATAGTTCAGTGTCTCACCTGTTGCATACTTTCAGAATCTATACTGTCTCTTCCAAGACATTTGTTTATGTACAAAAGGGCAAACAAGTAACCTGTTCGTCCATACAATATCTCATCAGGCAGATCTGAGTTCACATTTAATACTTGTGGCAACATCTTTTTCAACCTAAAAGGGAACAGGACAGTGAAATGAAACATTATATTCAGTTTGACTCTGTAATGCTTCAGATTAAATACTATAATATAAAAATGCAAAAAAGTTATAAATTTCATAAAATTATAAAGCAAATATTATTATGGAACAGAGAGATCTCAAAACAATGCCAGACAACAATCCATAAAGTACATATTAAACTGATCTTAACATGGAAGGCTGTAATATGGGCCCTTACAGAGAGAAACAAATCAAAACCCAAGCAATGGCTGTGTGTATGTAGACAACTGGTTCATAGATGGAGGTAAGGTTGTCGGCCTTACGCACTGGCCAGTCGCCCTTTACCCCTTCCTGGTATTCAAGAGGCTGAGTCAACCCCAGGGCCATAGTGCAGCTGGAAGAATTAGGTCAAATGAAAAATCCAATGACCTCATTGGGAATAGAACCTGCGACCTTCCAGTCTGTAGCACAGTGCCTCAATCAACTATACTACTGTGAGCCCCAAGTTTTAAGAAATAATGAAGGAAAAAGAAGGGGTACAATCAGAAATAACATTTTTTGGGAAAAAGTTGGAATCCAGAACACCATAATGTTAATTTTATGCTGTCCTAATTTGATCAGTTTTACTGGAGAAAAATTACAAAACTGAGAGAAGAATCTTCCACCACAAATACTTTCAGGATTCACTGCAAAATCAATCAAACGTAAGTTACATATTACATTATTTTCAATCACATAGCTTTCATTGTTTGTCTCCTGCATTGCAAGGTAACTCAGTAAAGTTATATGAGCCTAACAAGCAAGCTTGCTCAAATGACAATGCTTTTCACTTATATTTGGGAGGTGCCTGGTTTGAATATTGACCAGGACACTGATTATTCTGAGGGATTTCATAATTTCCCTCAGTCCCTCCACATGAATGCTGGGCCACAATCACTTTCTTCCATATCCTTTTCAATTCAATGCATGCTACCCATTTCATCATTTGATGCTGCATATTCCAAGCTCTGAAACTGCTACATGAACAAGTAAAATGAAACAAAACACATGTTCCATTACAGTTAAATAACATATAACAGATCATAATATACCTGTCAATGCAATGCTGTGATTTTGCCTCTGCACCCTGTGTATGATATAGGACAGCACCAATCGCCAGAGGACCTGCATCTCCATTCAAATAACTTACACGATGATTCTTGAGCTTTGAAAGCACTCTCTCTGCCATATCCAGTGCCCTCTGGAAAACAACAGTTCATGTAACCACTGCTTCCTGACCTTTCTTCTAAGCTGCATACATGAAACTCCTTGGAATCTTACTTTTGCATATGTGGAGCTGTTGAGTCTCTTACTCAGCAGCAAGTACAGAAGGGCTATTCCAGATGTTCCAGTGTAGACTGAATAATCATGGCTGTTGCTCTCATGCAGTTGGGTTTCAAGTTCTGATAACAGTTTATTTACAGCAAACTGCAGTTTCTCTTGAAACTTTGGAAGTATCTGTGGAAGTAATGTAAATGAGCATTAAATAACCTAGGAGCTACTTTATATGGCTGCATACTTGTTTCGCATAAAAATAATTTGGTTGAAGACAAAACTCTTCATAAACATCTCAAATTCTATAAATTTGGTTGTTTTTGTTTTCCTCATACAAACACGTTCACAGCCACTGGAATTTTACATGTTATACTATGCATTTTCCCATAAAAACTGGATTCTGAATGTACCACATTTACAAAAACAACAAAAAAAGAAAATAGACTTGAAAGGATTCTGACGATGGTGTATACTGTACGTCTTCTGGCTTATTTTGGACTTCATCCATTGTCTGGTATGTAAAAGACAAAAGACCACGACGTTTCGGAGACTGGATCTGTCTCCATCTTCAGGTGGGTAGGGAAGGATAAAACCTACTCAGTTGGGCCCGTTAGAAAGAGCTGGTCTGAATGTGCAAAGCTCTCTACAATCATTATACATTTCCATTCTTTTATTCTTCAATACTCTGTGCTTAAAATTTATTTGCATTTCAGTGACATCTACAGGAGAAAATTATATTTACATATACAAGAACAACAGCCTGCCATGCCATCTGATAATATTAGCACTAGCACACATTAAACATCAATCTGTCAGGTGATGGGATTGGGAGTGAATGTATTGAGTCATGTGTGTGAATGTGGGTGAGACAAGTTAATGTCCCAAATATAGCACATTCTAGGCATTCTGTGATCCCATAAAACTGCACCTGCCTGGCTTGGTTAGCTCAGATGGACTTGAACCACAATGTGCACTGTAACCTGTTCTTGAAATGCAGTTTTATTTATTATCCAAGTGATGCTACTAAATGTAACAGAATCAGTGGTGACAATACACTAATTTATAGTCAATGCCACAGTTCCAAATACAATACCAGCTCCAAATCACATCTGCGATACCGCAGTGTCCACGATGTTGGTTCCTCTCACATTGAGGAATGTGATTATGTAGTATATACTGGTGTTAAGGATCCTGACTCCAGTCTTTAAAAATTTAAAATATGAAATTTTGAGGTGTACACAGCATATCTTTATTCAGTTGAGGGTTATCTTTTTTGAGTTCCGAATGTTTCTGCTCTTCATGCAGCTTTAACTACAAACCTTTCCATTTGTCAAATCAAAACATCCGTTCTCTCTGTGTGGCACAAAATCATCGTACGGATTATCAAATGCTCTACTATCTGCCATTTATTAATTAAATATCGCAACAAATCAATAGTTCTCAACACTTCAAATTTATTGACATTTAACCCGCTTCAAAAGTATGTATATCGACCATGATAACCACCGGTAACCACCAGCAAAGATGTACAGCGATAGATATGAACTTACTGCGCAGGTCATACATGAAATGTCTCTTTTCAAATCTCTGTCATGTTTTAGATCCGAAATAATTACTGATACAAGTATAATTCAATTTCTTATTATTTCCAGTAGCAAATTACTACCATTCCTTGCAATTTCTTGTTATGTTGAGTGTCAGAGTATGCGTGATCCATGAAATATCCCATTGGTTACTTACGAATTTTCCTTGCACTTTTCCGTATTCAAAACGAAGGAGGGACGAACGACTGTTTCCGTTAAATCAGACACTGAAAGCTCATAAAACTCTAATGATTTCCACCAAATATTCGTCGTAATTTGGATATATTTAGATTTAAGGTGGGCAATGTGTTAGGTCGGTAAATATGTAACTTAAACAAAGAATTAGGGGAAGTATTCATATTGCTTACTGTCCTACTGCACAAACTTTGGTCGTAAAAACCTTGTTTTTTATGTCTTTCAGGCAATGTACATTTCAAAATGCAATTTTGTTGATGGGTTTTCGTGCTGTATTTGATTACAGACTGGCAGAGAATTAAATCGTACCAGAGGCGAATTTTTGTTGCATATTACTGTAAATAATTAGTTTGTAAAGGTAAGGGTAGTAGTAGTAGTGGTATCAGTATTCTTCGAAATGATTTTGTCAAAGTTGAACTTTGGGACATAACCTCAAAATCACTCAAAATTTCGTTTCATACGAAAGCTATATTGAACATTTCAAAAAGCATGTGGCCAACATACATTTTAATTTAACCGTACCATATTACCAACAATGTGGCACTACAACCTTACAGTTTCAGTGTCAATCATGTTATTACCAATTGTACAAAATTATGAAGTACTAATTTTGGATTGCCTCCAGTGGTACAATGCTCGTAAGTTTCATGAAACTCAGCTGCTTGAGGAATTTAATGACACAGTGTTTATATACCATTCTATTCCATTACAATTTGTTATCTGGTTGAATCGGGACACCAAGAGATCGTGGTGACATAAGGCTATTTTCCTTCCATAAGAAAGACGTAACGATTTACCCTGTGCTGAAAAACCAAGCTGTATTGATGTATGGGGAAGACTCGACAGAACTCAACACAACGTTAACCTTTCCAGGAGATGGGGCTGAGTGGTAAATTGCTTTTATCTTGTTATACACTGGATAAGTGGCTGGAAAGGAATTAAAAGTTAAACAAAATTTAAATTAGATTCTGTTCTTAATTACCAGTAGGGAACATCATTATAGGCTTCCAGCTTGCATTCAGAAGCCTTGAAAGCTTTGCATAATTTCCATGCCATTTTATGATTGGATTCTTTCTTTCAAAGAATATATAAGTATACCAAATTTTGTAGTCTTGCTATATAGATTTAATGATACTATATTTTCACCGATTTGGGGGCAGATGGTGTTTGCCTCCTTACATGCAATTAATTTTTTAGTACATTATACAGAACACATGCAAGGCACAACATTTGAATATACTTTCCACATAAGTTTTTAGCTATCATGATACTCTACCTGATCTTAGAGCTAATCAACAATACAGATTCTGCTCTGTAAGTTACATTACAGACAAGGCTAAATAAGCAATGTTAACAGGCATGCATGCATAGAACCTATTTTTTATCTTGCTTAGTACACAGTGTAAAAACGTTTTATATATATGAGATCTGTGCTTTGTTATGTTTCCATAGGCCCATTAGCAGCCTACTAGAGTTACCACTGGAACTAAAAACCTCCTCACAAAAAACAAAGATCCAGCAACATAAAAATAACTGGAACCATCAGACAACATGTTCAAAGGGATTTCCTCCTGCAATGCCTCCGATTAATTTGTAATTTTGAATATTGTTAAAATTGTAATATGAATGTTTGAATTTTAAGTTAAAATGTAATGTTTGTATAGAATTAAGTAGGATCTGACACACCGAAGGTTAACCAACAAATTCCGTACTAGCATTGTAGTTTATGTAACCTGTGAACAGTTGTGTATTCCTCAAGATTTCTTCATGATGGCCTACATGGGCCAAAGTATGTTGTGAACTTAACAATACAAACCATTTGTTAACGTGATGGCACCAACTCTATTTATACTTCTATTAGAGATATATTTTGCACCAAATTACTTTTACTGCTACTTCAAATTCAATCAGATTTCATACAGCAGTAAGAACACTATCTTACAAGATGTGATACTGTGCTCGTGTTAAAGTCTACTATTGTTTTGGAGGAACATAATGTTCATGGACAAAGAGAAAGCCAAGCATGGGAAAAGCGGTATGGACATATGGTAGGGAGTCCTGAGTGAACCAAATGGGCCAAGGATGAATGAAAGAATCATTGCGCTTAAATGGTCTGTTTTTGCCACAGCTGACAGATGGGAAATAGAGTGGCACAAGTCACCACTGGGAGGCACTGGTGTGCCAGTAGAGCATGAGGGGCTGCAGACACAGAATGCCCCTCTAATTCTTTGCCAGGTGGGGGTCCCATTTCATAAACATCCATATCCATTAAAAGCAGACAAGTGAAAATATAATATTGCCTATTGCAGATCAGAATGTCATATATAAACACTACTGAGCAATTTCAAATGAGGCATTTCTGTTCACTTCTACGAGTATATCTGAACAAAGTGGGTTGCCTTAACCATTTGCTCCAAGTGTCATTCTAGGAAAGTCATTGTCTGGTTGTTGGGCTGCAATGTCTGTCTAATGTGCAAAGTTTCACTATAGACAAATAAACAGTCAGGGTCATGAATAAGTTTGCAGCCAACTTGAAACTGATATACAGTCTGAGATTTTAGGTTGTTATGCCAGTATCAGAATTATGGTGTTGCAGGATGTAACAAGTAATTAGGGAATTGGATACCAACATTCGAAACACCCAGCTACCAAATGTTATGGTGCCACATTTCAGACCATGAACGTACATATCAAGTAACTACAGGGCAGGGATTTTTCAGTTTCAGTTTATTTGTCACACAATTCCAATTACTCTGTCGTTCAATATAAAGAAAACCACTGTTGGAATACATAATAATATCAGAACAGAAGAAATAAAAGCAGTATTTTAATTTAGTACATGCCCCACTAAAATGCACTAAGAACTACAAGAAAATACTGCACTACCACTCTTCTTTGCATTCAGCAATGACATTAGCTTCAATATTACAAAGCCACATTTTTTAGTCTAAGACGTAGCATCAAATTAGATTGTATACAGAAGGAAATAATATACAATAGGAAATGATTTATTTCTAAGATAATACTAAAAACAAAATAAGGCTGCATATGTTCAATATAAATTCCAGCTGAAATATTTTACTTGGGAGTCTCAGAAACCAAAAATGTGACTATAGCAAGTTAACCCTTTCACTTCCATTTCCAAGGCTGTTTATTTACCACTTATTCCTACAGACTGCCATAAGGGACCAAGGTACAATAGTACAAACAAAATATCTTTCAGAATACACTCTGAGCATGCAGTTCTTTTCTGGCAATAAGACAGTGCAGCTAACATTCTGATTCCTTGGATATACATGTAGATTGTTGGCTACTCCTTTCTTTACCATAAAATACTATGAAGTGCTAGTGTACTGCAAAAAGAAATCTGGACAGGTATGACAGCAATACAATAAAACTACATTAATCAAAATACCAACATCTCTAGCAAGTCATGTCTTTAATGAGTAATAATTTTTGGGTCATCTGCCATCCCAAAGTAAACTTAGACCATACATTTGCCAAAATTTGCTGTTCTAAATGTTATTTATATTTATGGTTTTGCTGCCGAGTGTGAGCAGCCACACATTATGGGCACCAGCCTGGATATAACCTTGGGAATGGGCATATCCCGGTCTCCTTAATCATAACACAAACAGTAATATGGGACAATCTACAGTCTGATTTAACATATACTGTAAAGGTAAAAGGTAAAGCTATCCCTTGTGGAAGCCCACAGGGTAGTGTGATGTCAAGGCTCCCACATTTTCTACACAACTGGCTCACAGATGGTGGTGAGGATGTCAGCCTCATGCACCGGCTGGCTGCCTTTTACCCTCAGGAAGATTCCTTGTACTCATTTCTGCTACAGGCTGAGTTGAACCCAGGGACACAGTGAGGGTGGAAGGATTGACTAAAAAATGTGGGAGCCTCAACATCCCACAACCTTATGGGTCTCCCAGGCCCATTACAGGAATAGCTAACATATACTGTATATGAATAAAATAAAGAGTAATGGAACATGAGATAATCTAAAGAAAATGATATGTCAAAGGAACACAAAATCACAAATTCGATGTATGGTAATGATCAAATTCCGTTCGCAACATCAGAAAATAAGACAGTGATAACTACTGAGTGAAATAAACAGAGCTGCTTGTAAATTTTCAGAAATAAAAATTATAGGAATGGAAACATAAAGAAAACAGTGGACACAAATGAAAATAGGTAGTATATATGGTTATATTACAGAATGCATATCCAAAATTAAGAAACCTAATTACTTACATGGAAATATGCAATAAAGATGGCACATGTATGCATGCAACTGAGTAAATGGAATAATGAATACAAGTTTTAAAAATAAAATACATTATATTATGACTATATAATGCAACATATAAGCCACACATTTTGGAAATGAAACTTAGTTTAGGAGGAGGAAGAGGGGTTTGCGGGGAAGTCAACATAGGAGCTCTACATATGAGATTTCTTAGATCATTGCTAAGAGTTACTTTAAAAGACAGCATACCAAATAAAAAAAATTAAGAATCTGCTGCAAACTTATAATATGGTGGAAATAAAGAAACAAGGCAATATGCTACAAAAATTAATGTACTTATATAAACCCAAATGACAGGGAGGCATCTCAGGACCAACACATAAGGCAAGATCAGTTTTACAACTTCTGAACATTGGAATGGATCTGTACCACTCAATCCTAGCACTATAAGAGGACAGAATGGCAGAAATAACTATGACAATTAAGATAATTACCAAGAATTCAATATTTAACAATCCACTGCCTGTAAATGTAGGACAAAGTACACAAGCAATCTATTACATTACAACTTCCATACAAAAGCTATGTGATGCCATATTTTTTTATTCTGAACGTGTTACCCAAGATTTCTCCATCATCTGCAAGGAGGATATGAGAATAACTAAGGTCTGCAACATGTCAAAGGACACTTGGAATGCAGAGAGAAATTGCTTTGTTTTAAATGGCAAATATAGGCCAATTTACATGGGATGGGCAACATAATTACAAATTCTGCAAAATGCAAACTGAAGAAGAGGACAGAATTGTAAGTTCTGCTCCATGTTAGTAGGCTTTACTGTAGTACTGTCATTACAGCCCCAAGAAAACAGTCCTATTTACCATCTAACTTCAATAATTTTGCTTAGAAGGTGACAATATATAAAGACAAGGAAAAATTATGCATATGAAGAAACATCAAATATTCTGTCTTAAGTGTCATTACTGTACTAGGGTTTGAGAGCACAGTCACTGTGCTGGTCTGAATAAAAATAATTCCAAAGTGTTTGTAACGTAAGAGTCTTCCTCCAGGAGCACCGTTCTTGTAAGTAAATATGATTTAATTCTGGTGTGAATGTTCATAAATGGGCTATGCACACCCGCACTTGACATCAAGAGGTAAAAAGAATGTACTATTTCACGTACAACTAAGGTGCTCAAAAGTAAATTACAGCAGTTTAAATTAATAATTTATATACAGTTCTTCAAATAATGTAATCCAGCTCGTAGCGGCAATACTGATTCTTGGGATCATTAAGTATCCTAGGGTAACCAGCAACCAATGCATCTTGTCCACCAATATACAGAGAATTATAGATCTTCCAATATACGTCACGTACTTTCCTTGCAGGATGGAAAAGACCCTGCAACAATATTAAAACAACAAAGTAAAAGATGACATTACTTCAGTTCAACTGAAGGTCTATCATTATTGGTGTAAAATACATTCCACATGAATGCAATGGCTGAATTGAGTAAATGGATTATTCTCTCATAAAAGAATTTCAATGTTCTGATCAACTAATACAATACATAAAAATATATGAACTCACCTGTAACACATACTGTAGTATTTTATTTGGTCCCAAAGCAACACGAAGGCCTTCAATTGAGTCCATGAAAGCTTGCACAAGATGTGGCGATGTCTCAAATATATTAGGCCACACATGGTTCAGCAAATGTATGAGAGCATCCTCACAACCAAATCCATACACACCCAGAGCCATGTGTTTGATGGCCGCACAAGCAGTCTGCCTGTGGACAAGGTCTCTGAAAGAAATACAACACAGTGCTATGTCATATTGTTAAAATATTCCACTGCTGTGTGGACTTCAAAAACTGAGAAATCTTGCTGTTGAACTAAGAGATGCATTAACAAGTACTTTCTGATGCTACATAGTCTAAGATATTGACAGTGTTAACTAACCCCCTCTCCTCTCCCACAAACCAAGAAGTTCCTACTACAGGAGACTTTACGTTACCATCTTTGTGGATTCAAGCAGTTAGTGTTTTATGACCCCAACTGATGTGTCCATCAAGTATAGCTTCTTCCTCTCTAAGTAATCTGCTTTTACACATTCCCTCCTCACCAAAGAACCAGTTTCCTGTAATTAACTATTTTATGTACAAAACTGCAGCTATCTTAAAACATCTAAACATGTTATCATTAATTGATCTGAAGCCTTCTTAAAGACTATACCATGAACTCCTCTCCATCAGCTGTGTGAAGGAGTTCCATTCAAACTTTCAGAGACTACCTCCATCATCAGGGATGAAGCTGAGGAGTGGCGTGGACAAATACTGCACTTACAACCGAAGAGTATGTGCTTGGATCCCAGTATCTGTCCAATTGTGGACTGCCAGACAAACACTGGGCATACTCAGTCCATGTTGCTTAACCTGGGCACTCACTGATCATTCAATCTGACGATTCAACAAGGGAGGACCATCAGAAAAACATCAAATGACAACAACAGAGCATTTCCAGCATCTGCCATAACCCTGCTAAGTTTTTTAAATTACAGAATTTCTGGACACTGTTCACCATCTTGCATTCTGCAAGAATTCTTCAGAATATGGGATGATAAGCAAAGTTCAGAAACACAGTGAACCTGAGTGTAACATATCATCAGCAGCCTTTAGAATTGACCTGGATTTTCAATATGTTAGGCAAAAGATGGATGGTTCTACTTTCAGTCTACATCTTCATGGCCCAATGTGATGAAACGAACATCCAATTCTTTTGCCTGAAAGGCTCAACGGTTTGTGGAAGTCCTAAAATGATCACAATGTATAATGAAGCCGTCATTCAAGGGTTAAAGTTTTGCATTCCTCCTTGATCAGGTTCCCTCAACATACAACTAAAATCCATTTTGTGTACCATTATGAAGAAAATGTTTATTGCAACAGAGATCCCACTTCATACATACCTGTCCATGAGGGCATCTTCTAACAGTGGTGTAACAGCATAAATGTAATCCTTGCCCATTTCCCCAATGTATTCAAACAAAAATGATAAGGACTTCAGAACACCATTCTGAACATTCAGTTCTGGAACTCTATATTCATTCATAAGGGCTGGCAAAACTGTGAATGGGGAGCATGTCTCAGCTACAATAGCAATGGCCACAGTTGTGCATACACGATTCTGACGCTCCTGAACCTTTAAGTTATTCAGCAGTGTAGCCAGTACATCATGTGGACTAAACAGAGAGAGAAGAAAAATTAAGTTCATACACACAATTTGCAATTGATTTAAATCATATTGTTTCATGGAAATAGCATCACATATAATCATATCAGTTTTCTAATTGCTAGCAGTTAAATGTCAGCATTTTAGCAGTATGATGCAAAATAACCAGTCACAGAAATGCTTACTCACCCTATAGCTTTGGCAATGTAACCAAATGTGTTGACTGTAGCTCTTCGTATGGCCTTTTTGTGAGCTTTCAACAACTCAAGAAGTTCAAAACATATTCTCATCCACTCTCGAGCAGATACATATTCTGGACCTCTGTCGGCAATACGACCAACCAAATCTATACAGTTTTCTTGGACCTAAACAAGAGATTAACAATCAAGCATCTTCTCAAAACATCATGGGTCCTTCTACCAGTTCAGAAGTGAATTATTGATCTTTAGCAAAGGCATCAGAATGGTCAACAATCCACAATTTGGTGCATGAAAAATACATAGACTGCAGTTTATTCCAAAGAGAGATATAATCTACTTCAAATTCAGTGACTTCTTACCCTCAAGATACCAAACACACTTGATTTCATATTTACAGAATCCAAATAGATACAGAGCCTGCTGGTATACATAACCATGTTATGACCATAAACAGAGGCACAAGAAGTGAGACAACTGACAAAACAAAACACAAAATTTGTCTGGGGGGGGGGTGACAGAATGAATCAATTTATGATACTTCATGTCCACACAATAAATGTCACAAGTGCAGAATGTTTATATGATGAAGCATATAACAATATAATCGAGCTAGTTAGAAAATAATAATAATAATAAAAAAAAAAAATGAACTAAAAACTGCAGCAGAACTGACTTATTGAAACATTTGTCAGACTGAATGACGTTCCAGTGTCATTGTGTCAAGGTTTAACTTAGGTGAGCATCCACATGAAAAAATATATCTTGCCTTTTCATGCCTGTTCTTGAGAATAGGCGTCAGTCGTGGAAGAAGATCCTTGATGGGTGGTGTCATTTTTGTCATGCCAATGACATTCACAATGGCTTTGAGTGCCCCAAGAATGCTACCCAGAACTTCTGGATACTCTTCACCCAAGTATTCATACAACACAACACCCAAGTGCCCCATAAGTTTTTCCTGAAACAGTAAATTCAGTAATTAAATTGCTTCAAACAGACTTTCTATATTAACAAGTATCTGCTGAAGTACGCAACCTCACCTCTTGACAGGTCTTCATGACGACAGCTATCCTTGATATGAGGTCAGCAGCTTGCTGACGAACTTTGGCTGACTTGTTGTTGAGTCGCCACAGGATGGTACCACAGATCTGAGGCAAGTATGGTTTCACGCGTTTTCCTAACTGATTGACGATTGTACCAAAACCATTCAGCATCACAACATCCTAAAAATACATCAGTTAAGGCTATTAAAAACAGCATTTAAGGACAACTTGGGTAGGAGTTCAGGACTATGAATGCAATACGGCTAGAAAAAGACACTGATGCTTCTCCCTCTCCCCAATATATCACATCATATCAAAGTCCATGAGGTAAAGAGTCATGATCAAGAAACATCCAGCAATTCATGGACTCCATTACCATGTTCACAAAAGCCAGTCCCCATCCTAAGGCAGTCAGTTCTTCATAATGGAAGCAGAGTGTCTCTGAAATGCTGGAAATGCAATTAATAATGGCACAGCCGATCTCCCAAGGAGATTTCACTTTTTTTTTTTTGCACCTGACAGTGGAAATTTGTATTATTCATTTTAATTATAAGATGCTGCTGCAAAAGTTTGTGACATGCCTACCACTCCATTTTCTTCAGCCTTTACAGGCTTCCACATCCAAATATTACAAGCTGAAAATACAGTGCAATATGGAAATAACAGTTTGTTTCACTGCCAGTACAATTGTTTCCCTCCTCCACAGGATGTTTTAATACTGTGTGTTTCCACAGCATGTTTTAGCATAAATGTGGACATGACATAATAAGTACGAATTCTACAAGAATAATGTAATGAGGTGGTCTTATTTCTTGTCAGGGCTCAGACTCCTTGTTTACCTCAGTTGTCTGTTCTTGGAATGCATACAGGATACCATCAATAAGCTGCTCTTCAAGACGAGAGTCTATGTCAGCTGCTCCAAGGTTCCCCATGATTTTCTCAATGGTTTCCATCACCATTTTACGGTACTGTTCATTTTCATCCTTCAGATCATCAACCACACGGTTGATAATCTCAGAAGCACCAACTTTATTGGCAATCTCCACAGTTGTATCCACAAGCTGTAACAAACATTAACACTTAAGCATTCTTGATGTTTGACCATCATAATTTGCACAGAGAATGTGCAGGAATGATCTTAGGTAGAGAGATATCACATTAAACAACGGTATATGTTCTGGAAGACGGAAAGTTTCTTACACTAAATGTGGGTTATTACCAAATCAAAATTCAATAAATATGGAAAAATAATACACTGTTTACATCATTCTTTGCTTGGGACCAGAAAATATATGTGCTAAATTCAGGATTTTACTAAATAGGACAACATTAATCACGATTTCAGTGTACCAAGAGCTGTTCTCAACTGCACTAACCCATATTTTTCTGCTTCAAATAGGAACACTCCCAGAAATGAAGATAACCCTACATAACTTCTTTACCAGTGACCAGTAACCCAAATTCAAGTTTCTGGTTCTGAAAGTTTGATGTTTGCAGTGTAACCAAGATTTGCATGCAAGAAAACTGCCTACATGAAAATAACTAAAGCAGAAAGTAATATTTTGAATTCAAATTTGGAAGAACATAATTCAGAGCAATCTTATCTTATGCTTGCATGAATATAGTAAGATAATATTCTTGTTTTGAGTTAAACAAAATTCTGAACACTCTCACAAAAATGACATCAGAGCAAGAATAAATTATTAAACATCTGCACATAAAATAGATGAAAATGTCTGCTAAATATGACATATCGACTTGAAATTCCAAAATTACTTGTCTGTAGTTTCTGCGATCCAGTGCCATTCGATGATTCCAGAAGTGTTTGAAGAAGTGTGGAAGGATCTCATCCTTTATGTACTGTGACTCCACACCATCAGTTCCACAGCACTGTTTCACCACCTTCAATACAATCTTCTTCATTTCCTCGTCAGGAGACTGGAATTCTCGGATCAAAATCAACATCACTTCTCTGGTATAGTAGTTTGCATATTCAGCATCCATTAAAGGAATCAAATAACCAATGGCTTTCAAGAAGGCAGCAAGCCCCTGGAAACAAATGCAAAGCGAGCATTAATTACAGATCATGACAGAACCTACAAAATTTCTCTAATCCTCTGATACGCCACATGCAGTGTGCTCAAACCAGTCACTGTACGTTCTAATATAGTACAATGCAGAGATTGAGAAGTGTTTAAATTGTTTTAGTAAACCAGTAGACAAAACAATTATTTAGCATTACAGTAAATATACAGTTAGCAAAACAATGTTTTTTACTGAAAAAAGTAATTTACTTTACAAGATTGAACCTTTAAATTAGATATTAAAATTTTGCATACTCCTTACTTTTTAACCTATCTGAAAGAAAAAGTCAGCTGAATAGATTAAAGATTGTTTAAAAGGATACAGACTGACTCTGATGTTCCAGTTCACTCTCAAGCAGGGACATTAGGATAACTATACTGCGAAATGCTGTGGCAGTTAACTCTATAAACTTAACACTGTAATGAGAAATACAAGGGACACACACCCCACCTACATAAGCTATGTACAAACAAACACAGCACGAACACCACAACCCGAAAATAGCATGAGGAAAGTGAGGGCGTACATTCTTGAATATGACAACATGCAATAATATCATGTAAATATACTGACATGTGAGCCCATGGAGTGCAGCAATTTCGATCAATTAATGGTTGCCCGATGATGGCCATTTCAAAATAAAACGTGTTTGCATTACAGACGGTTGGTGGAGGGAATACGATAGTAGACATGAGACTTTTCTCCATGGCCTTAGTGCAGTAACAAATACTAGTAACCTGAATTATAAAAACAGCATTTTCAAGATGATTATGCGAGTATCAGTCTTCTCACACCCTCAGAACCTCACCTTTCCTCTGTGTGTTCTTATACCCTTCCATAAAGGTTTCAGAACAGAATCAAAACTCTCAATTCCGTATGGAGTTGCGGCTTCTGCCAGAGCTGCAATAGCCAAGGCCGTGATTGTTCGCACTTTCTGCTGCTCATCGACCAAACCTGGACAAAACAAATATGAAACATGTTAACTATACAGGTATACCTTACGAGTATGTTGGATTCTTCACTAAGGATTTATGTCAGTGACACTGCATTCAGACAAGGAGTACAGTTTTTAAAAAAATAACAACTTTAAGAACTCCACACAACACACATAATTCCCTCTCTTCACACAGCTTTTCCTTGCGAAGAGACTGTTTAATACAATGCAGTTTTGGTGGATATTATACGTACAAAATACACTTGACTTATGAGATTGTGGCTGACTGAATGTCAGTTTAGGCAACAGCATAAAATCATATAATTAAAATATGTGATATATTTATGTGATGGCTATTAAAATTAGTATCTGCCTTAATTTATACTTATTACATTTAAATATGGAGCAGAATGTTGCCTTACCATGTTCTATAATTTCGACAAGACTCTTGAGATGAGGGAGAATTGCACATCCCATCAAGATTGCAATCTGCTGCACAATCTTGATTCCTGTATGCCTGGCCTGCCATGACTTTTTGCTGCGACACACAGCTTTTAAGAAAGGAAGCAGCGAGGGAATACCCAAAGCGGACGCTACAACTGCAAATGCTCTAGCTGTTGTGTTACGGACATACTCATCAATATTGTCAATATCTGGTCTCATTGTTGAAATCATGGTTGCCAAGCCAGCAGCTTTAGCCAAGTTAGAGATGATTTCACGACCTTCCACTCGAGCATAGTAGTCTTCATCAATAAGCAGCGGCTCAATCACGACCAGAATCTAGAAAAACAAATGGTACTGAAATCTTGCAAATAAAAATAATTAAATATACCCTTTCTAAGACACATCACACATTATACATATTCAGTTTCTCTGATAGTGTATACTATGAATTATCAATAAATTCTTACTTTACTTTTGCACTCATTGGTTCAAGCTTTCTCTTTTTCTAAATGTTATTATGTGCCCTTTGTCAAACTCTCATTAGTTTTTGTCTCTATAAATAACATGGTAGGCCTTCAAGGTCTGATGCAAAAACAAAATGTAACATCAAAGCAAGACCCAGGAAAATTTTCTGATGCCTACTTTGTTTAAACACTTCAAACTCTGTCTATACAGAGCAGCATAAATTGCAAAATTACATTTTTATGCATAATTTTCAAGTTTCTAGAGTTATCTTCTTCCTGAGGTTTATGTTCTTCTGAAGCCTTGCAAAGGAGAGCAGTATACAAAAGAAGTATATAACAAGATACCAAGAAGGGTAAGGTAATGTAAATGAAAAAGGCATGTGGGCTGACTTAGAACAAGACAGTTTGGCTAGATACTGGGAGACATCAAGAAGGATGGGAAGACTGGGTAGGAAACTGTAAATGCAGAACTATGGGAAGAGACTTTTAGTCCACTGACTCGTATAAAGTAGAAATTATGGTAAAGTAAAAAAGTAAGTAAAGCTATCCCTGTAGCAGGCCGTGAAGGCCCATAGGGTTGTGAGACGTTAAGGGTCCCACATTATCTAGACAATCGGCTCAAAGATGGCGGTAAGGTTGTCAGCCTTACGCACCTTACTCCCCAGGAAAATTATTTAATTAATTCCTGGTACTCATTTCTGTTAGAGGCTGAGTAAACCCCAGGGCCTAGTGCAGCTGGAAGGATTAGGTAAACTGAAAAAAATCCAATGACCTCATCGGGATTTGAACCCGTGACCTTCCAGCTTGTAGCCTAGCCCCTCAACCACTACGCTACAGTGTGCCACAGAAATTACGGTAGGAAGAGGAAATAGATTTCTCTTGTTTTCACTACCAGAATTAACAAAACTGTTGACGTACATAAGGTCCAGTATACAATTTTATACATATATGTTTATGACCCATCAGTATAAATCCAAAGCATTACAATGCCCAACATATGATGCAGCCTCTCACCTTGTGAACATAGGGTCTCACTAAATCATCTAGTTTGTACAGAATGCGATCGATAACTTTCACCAGAAGATGTCTCTCCTGATCTTCCAGAGTTGGTGACATCAGCAATGGCAGTATCTGATTAAAAAGTGGTCCCGCTCCAAACTCACGCGCTTTATCTGTGATCTGCCGAAGGGCAGCTTTGCGCATTGGTGGTGTTCCATTCTTTATCTTCAGCAGCAGTTTCATTATCTTGCGTTCCTTTTGCTCCTCAGGGCTCAAGCTCTCTTCATCTACTTCAACCTAAATATAAAAGAGGATGTAATGATTTACAGTAAAAACACTGTTTACGGTTTCTTTGGGAAGTAGCAGGTCTGAACACTGAGCCGAGGGAAATCTTAAATGCAGGAAATTTTAACACTGAGATTTACTTGGGATCACCGAAAAAAAANNNAAAACACACACACACACAATGGGGGGGGGGGAGAAGAAACCAATGAAGATCACGTATAGATTTGACTGTATACAATGATAAAGAAAACCATCTGAACCTTCAATCCTATTTACATTCATCATTACAATGTTCCTATTCTGTCTTACCAAGCAGTTAGCACAGTGGTACTACTCTAGACTTGCATTCAGGGGGTGCTTGGTTCAAATCTCAAGTGGGAAACTATCTATTCTTAGGTTTTACATGCTTTTTCCTCAGCCATACAGGCAAATGCCAGGACAGCACGTTTATTTAGGTCATGACCGTTTCCTTCCAAATTCTTTCCAACTCATCATTCATCTACCTTCCTACCATATAACACTATACAGTCTAACTACTGACAGTGTTGTGAATTATCTCCTACAAAGTATGTTCTGAAATACTAGAGGAATATAATGCTTAAAACCTTCAAATTCTCATATTACAATTGTTACTGTAACAATGTGCAAACAAAACAAAAAGTGAATTATAACAAATAAGCAAAATGTCTCACCAACAACTTATCAAAGTACTGTGCATCTTCTGGCTTCATGAATGGAAGGTTTCCTTTTGGCTGATTGTCCATATACTTTGCTGATTTGTCTTCCTGTTGGATGAAGAATCCAGCTGGTGTACCAGCAATAGGCGTCGGTGTAGCCGTTAGCTTTCGTGCTGGGGTACGAATGGGAATATAACCTGTAACATAAAGTTATAATTAACATCCAATTTACCAATACTCCTCTGAAATGTAGGACCCTCATGCAAACATTCATTACATTACTCTATGTGAACTACATGGCATTAAAACAAGAGGAAACCATGCAAGAAACCAGCTGAAAAACGTGACAAGATGAGCTTAGCTTCTGTTGGTTTCTTTCTTGGCTTACCCTTCAAAATCCTGAATATGAAGATGACGTGTTCTTCTGAAAAGTCAGGCTATCCCTGAATTATATGGAATTACAAGCCAAAGATTGTACTCTTCACAGCAACTGTTGTGAGAATCTCAAATCCAACAATGCCAGGTTATGTTTAACATGAAACATGCTGCACTTCTACTGTTATCTCATCGCTTATAATTACCATTCTAATGGTTTGCTTGACCTTTTGATCCTCTACAGAATCACTAGCAACTGCAAATCTTACCTGCAGGTGGCGTGAGGACTTTGTAACCTGGAGGAAACATAGCATCAAGCTCATCATCTGAAAGTGGACGGTTCCTCTCATCAATCTCTCGTTCCCAGCGATAAGCCTGCAGCTGTTCTGGAGTCATTGTAGCAAGGTGTCCTGAAACATAAAAAATGAACAGATTCCAGTAAATGATACTTTATATACTAAAACTTCAATTTAAACATGTAAATTACAAAGCCAAGGAGTCTGGTGTAATAGTAATGGTTTAGATTTGTATTCTGAAGGCACTCGGCTCGAATCTTGGCTGAGATACTGACATCCTAACTGAGGTTTTTCATGTCTTCTTCAGCCCCTCCAAACTGGGATAGTACCTCACTTAGGTCATAAATATTTCCTCCCAAATCCTTGCTAATTCATTAGTGATCCTAGCTTGACATTACATAGTCTACATACTGACGCTGTTACAAAAACATTTACAGCATTAACATTAATGTTTGTTAACTCTTCATAAAATGGGCTTCAAAATTTAGCTTCAGGACATCCCTTCAACAAACAAACTTATAACTGTATAAACTGCTGTGTTTTCCACAGAGAATCAACGTACTACATGATACATCTCAGAAGACAGAACTCTTCATTCATAAGCACTGCTGTGAGAACCTCAATTATACAAATTTCAATGAATATACTGTTACGTGTAGACCCATTACTAGGTAGTGCCCATGAAACAAACAGGTTCCCATGGCAAGAAGTCCATGTGTAACAACAGAGGAACTGTTGAAAACAGCGTTTTCTGCGCGGTCTGTGCCAAGATGTTATAATCGAGACAAGTTTAGAAGTCAGTCAGCTGTAGAGGAGTATGTAAACCTAATCCTTCCAGGAACACTATGGGCCTGGGGTCGATTCAGCCTCTAACAGAAATGAGTACCAGGAATATTCTTGGGAGTAAAGGGTGGCTGGCAGGTAAGGCTGACAACCTTACCACCATCTATGAGCCGACTGTCTAGAAAATGTGGGAACCTCAACATCTCACAACTCTATGGGCCTCCAAGGCCTGGTACCTTTACTTTTACAGGAGTATGTGAAAAGAAGACTCAGTTGGTACAGTTGAAAGCCAGCAGACAACAAAGCGAGCGCAGAAGCTGAAAAATCTCCATTGTTAGAAGCCGTTACCAGGAGATAAATGGTAAAGACACTGCATACTGAAAAGACTTAGTACATACTGGAGTGATCTGTAAAGTGTGGAGATCAGTGATGGCACTATAATTAAGTGTAGTCACGAGTCATGCATTAAAGTGGTCAACAAATCCAACCTCTAATCCTAACCCCGTTTCTAGTCATTCATATACGTGACAATATTACAAGCAGGGCACACAATAACATGCAGCATGGTACAATAATGTTGAAAACATCTTGTAAAGACGCAGTCTTGCAATATGATGCACTGGACCGCGTTATTTCCCTTACAGTGAGTATCTCTTACCTGGGGTTGGTGTAGCCATTGCCATTGCCTTTGTTCCAGTGGGTGTAACTCCACTTGGTGTCATAATTGACGGTGTGGCATGAGGGGTTCCATGAGGGGTGCCGTGAGGGGTGTGAGGTGTCCCTGGAGTTTGTGGAGTCATTGCACCTGGTGTCATCTGACTTGATGGAGTCTCATCCCATCGACTGCGTCGCTTGCTGGCAGAAGGAGTAGGCGTCTCTTGAATCAAGTCTCCAGCACCAGTTCGATCTGTTCTGGGAGTTTCTGCCCAACCACTGCTATGGCCAGGTGTTTCTTTATGGGGAAAAGAACAAAAATACACATTTAAACTTCTGAAATAAACAACAATCCAATTGATTCAGTCACTTCAAATTGTTCTATACAGTACACCATAAAAGGGTTTAATAGTAAGAATTAACTCACCTTCTCCCCTTACTTACTAACTTACTTACACCTTAGGTGGGGGTTGTGTCTGTCCATCTCTCTATGACTTAGTAGCAGGAACCAAACAGGAGAGATCTTTTCTAAAATTCGGCACTTGACAGCATTCATAAAATACTGTCATGCAATTCTAATTTTTAACTCTCCTTGCCTATTACAAAACCCAGTTTACATGTGGTCAAAGTGGGTATTTTCATTTACACCACAAACCCTTATTCGATTTTGCTCAATTCAATATAAGATACCTTCACGTAATATTAGGTGGCCATTTTCTTCAGACATTCAACTACAAAGTCTACTTTATATAAGATCTTGAATAACTGTTTTTATATATGTCATAAGCTGTTATTCATATTTTGGTGATATTTCACACAAAAGGTCTTTGCATAATATTAGCTAGTCATTCTGATTTGTAGTCATACTGACAGGTTACAAAGCCTACTTTACATAAAGGCATGAACAAACTTTTCCACATTTCCCACACACCACCTACCACATTTTGATGAACAACCCTTAAAAGAATTAAATAAATTTTCCTAAGAGATATCACCAAAAACTGTCCCATTTCAGGGTTTCTTTTAACAGAAAATGCATATAAAATACCTCTCTCTGTTTTGGGTGTTTCATCCCATCTGTTTCTCCTGCTAGACGCTCCTTTGTCATGACCTGGAGTTTCCCTTCCCGGTGTGGCATGACCAGGAGTGGCATGACCTGGGGTGGCATCCCACATCCGAGTGCTCTGACCTGGTGTGGCTCCTGGAGTTTCGCCTCCCTTGCCATGCCCTGGGGTTTCATCCCAGCGTGTTGATGCAGGGGTAGCCTATGAAAGAGGTTTTAAGAAACAATACAATATAACACTGCTTTGGTAAAAGGAGATACAATCTAACAAGAATTCTTTTCCATTGTGTATGAACAGCCTTGCCATGCCCTGGGGTTTCATCCCAGCGTGTTGATGCAGGGGTAGCCTATGAAAGAGGTTTTAAGAAACAATACAATATAACACTGCTTTGGTAAAAGGAGATACAATCTAACAAGAATTCTTTTCCATTGTGTATGAACAGCCTTGCCATGCCCTGGGGTTTCATCCCAGCGTGTTGATGCAGGGGTAGCCTATGAAAGAGGTTTTAAGAAACAATACAATATAACACTGCTTTGGTAAAAGGAGATACAATCTAACAAGAATTCTTTTCCATTGTGTATGAACAGCCTTGCCATGCCCTGGGGTTTCATCCCAGCGTGTTGATGCAGGGGTAGCCTATGAAAGAGGTTTTAAGAAACAATACAATATAACACTGCTTTGGTAAAAGGAGATACAATCTAACAAGAATTCTTTTCCATTGTGTATGAACAGCCTTGCCATGCCCTGGGGTTTCATCCCAGCGTGTTGATGCAGGGGTAGCCTATGAAAGAGGTTTTAAGAAACAATACAATATAACACTGCTTTGGTAAAAGGAGATACAATCTAACAAGAATTCTTTTCCATTGTGTATGAACAGCCTTGCCATGCCCTGGGGTTTCATCCCAGCGTGTTGATGCAGGGGTAGCCTATGAAAGAGGTTTTAAGAAACAATACAATATAACACTGCTTTGGTAAAAGGAGATACAATCTAACAAGAATTCTTTTCCATTGTGTATGAACAGCCTTGCCATGCCCTGGGGTTTCATCCCAGCGTGTTGATGCAGGGGTAGCCTATGAAAGAGGTTTTAAGAAACAATACAATATAACACTGCTTTGGTAAAAGGAGATACAATCTAACAAGAATTCTTTTCCATTGTGTATGAACAGCCTCAAAGAATCAGGCTCCACTTAGAATATATCTTATATAAACACACAGAAAACTAAGTATACGTTGATGTCTCATTGCCAGAATGCAGGGGAAAACTATAACACGCATAAAACAAAGACAGCTAATGGATCTGTTGAAAATTTGGCAAAGTTAAAATATTTTGGTATGACAGGAACAAATAAAAATTTGATTTATGAGGAAATTAAGAATAGATTAAATTAAGATAATGCTTCCTACAGTTCAGTTCAGAAAAGCTTGCCTTATTGTCTGTTGTCTAAAAACAGAGATGAAAACACACAAAATTATACATTTGCTTCTACTTTGTATGGCTATAGAACTTTGTTTCCAATATTATGGGAAGAACACAGCCTGAGGGTGTTTAAAAACAGGGGATTAAGGAGAATATTTGGAACCAAGAGGGATGAAATAACAGGAGGCTGGAGAAAAGTACATAATGAGGTGCTTTATAACTCATACTCATCACCAAATATAATTAAGTACAATGAATACAAGGAGAAATAGATAGGGAATGTAGCAAGCCCAGGAGAGAAGACTATATGAAACAGATTCTTACATCCTCTTTGTCCCATGAAGAAGCAACAGATGAAACACTATTACTGGTGGCTCTTTTCTTCACTGGAACTCCCTCTTCTCCGCCTGTTTGATCCCAACGACCTCGCTTCTTGGGCATAGATTTTGGAACTTCCCCATTACTCACAACCTTCAAAGTTCCATCCTTGGACTTCTCAACGATCTGTTTCCGTAGCTATGAGAAAAACAGGCAAGCAACTGTCACACATTGGTCCAGAATTCTGTATTTAGTCTGTATATTCTTGATAAAACTTGGGACAATACTTTAAAACTCATGGTCATCAGTGAATACTGTCTGTCTAAAACATTTCTGAGATTATATCATACACTAAGTAGGCAACATTATGTAAGAAAAGTTTTGTGTATTCAACAAGATGTTCCCGCAGTATCATAAAAACAGAATCCAATAAGTTTCTAATGATAACATATGACCTACATCACTACCTGGTGACAATGCACCATCAAACATATTTTAAACACAGTTTCGTTCAGTATCTGTTACCGAGTATGTAGCCTTTTGTTGAGCTCTGTACACTTCCAAGCAGCAAAATAGTAATCTCATGATAAATTACGAAGCTACCTCTCAGGGCAAACAGGAACTCATAATATGGAAACGAATAAATGATTTCCTTGATGAAGTAATATTTTGTGACCTTTTTCAGAAGCTGGAAAATTCAGCGTACAAGAACATGTGTGCTGAAGAAATGAACGCAACACAGGATTATATCAACTTATTTCCAAACTGAAAATAAATCTCACCTCTGTCTCTTCTCCACGAAGTAACTGTTCCTTCATAATTTCTGTGTAAGTTCGTGAGCCAAGGTCTGGAGTTTTCCCACCTGCAAGAACCAATTAAAGTCACGCCGAGCGCAACAGTTAGTCATTGGCAGACTTTTTACATGACACCCCACATTGCACAGAGGAGATAATCCTACATGAAGAATCCCTAAATAATGTAATTTCTTTCTTTAACAAATAAAATTGTACCACGATTATAATCTAAATGAGTGAATTTCTTTTAATTAAAATTTAAGACAACTGTTAATATTCTGAAGTCTGGTAGAGTATCTGCTCCATCATGTTTTCATACGTAGCTTCAAGAAGATCCAATATAGGCCTGGCAAACTAAAATACCAGCATAATTTATATGGAATTACAGTCCTCTTCAATACCAAAACATTCCCTTATGTAAGTACAGGCATCCTTGTAATCCTGCACAGACTGAATCTTGTCTGCCCATTAACTTTGTAGTAAACTATAAAACAAGGACCTAAAGTCATAGAGAAAATTCTATGTTTCTCAGGATTATGGAACTGTGAATTTCATTTCCCGTTAGTATAGGTAAAGCTGTCCTTTTCAGTCGCACCTTCATTTTCTGAAGATGATGCACCCTCACCACTTTGTTCACCAACGTCCCAAAGAACGCCACCTTCCGTTCCATTTTCCGCATCAGACAAACAAGCACTTTGAAAACGATTTTGGAATAACACTGACTGGAACTTCTTTCAAGCTTTTGATATCCATTCTACTATTACTGATGATGATCTCTCCATTTTGCCACTAGGTGTCAATCTATGATCCTTTATTCAGCGAGGCATCACAGTGTTTATGGACACGATGCTTGAATGGTTGTAACTGACTTGTCATGCCACTATGAATTATCACCAGATCGGTTTTTTGTTCCTTAACCTATTTCTGATTCTAGTGGACAAATGGCCATGAAATGCATCCATTGCAATCATACTCCACAGCTTTGATAATGCACCAGGCTAATGTTCACATACACATCCAAGCCAGTCTTCCATTAACTCTGATGTCATCCATGCATTTTTTGGGCCCAAACTATTATATTTTTGCAAAAAAAATGCTTCTGCTATTCTTTCTGTTTAATATTATGTACAGTGGTAATGTATTGCCATTTGTGGTTATACACAGCATGACAGTAACATGTAACTTTTCGTAGCTTCTGGGTTACATTAACATTTGTTTTTCTCCTTTGACATTTATGGTATAATTGTGAGGAATGTAAAAAAAAAATTAAGTTTCGTCAGCACTGCCAATGTGACCCAAAGAATACTTATTCTTTCAGCATGGTTCAGTAACAAAATGCTAAAATTCGACCAGTTTAGTTTCAAATTCCAAAGGAAGTTTTCGACGAATCTTCATTCTTCATCATAATGATAAGCTTTCTCTCTTCCATAAACTTTTCACAGCATCCATGATTAGCCTTGAAAGGTATATTACTGTTTCTGGCACATTCTTTTCTTCTGACAGTATGGCTTCCCTAGTTACAGGTAATCCTTTACTTCGTAATCTCTGAAATACTCTAAGAGGCATCTATCTTAGGATTTCTCCCTTTCCTTGGTCCAGAAAAGGGCTTTCTATTTGTCAGACATAAAAACAGTTTTATTTTTATACTTTGCCAATGACACACACATACCTCACTTACTGTATACTTTCTACCAATTGCACAATTACCTAGTTTTTCAGTGCAAAGAACAAATTTCTTTTGAATGTGGCATCATATGTAAACCGCTTTTCCATGGGTTATTATTGCTAGTGGAGTGGGACTAAGTCCCTTGTACTGCGGCCACACTTCTGACCTACTGTACCATTTCCATGGGTTAAAACTCACAGAAAGCCGAACACAGACGAATATGAATCTCAGGCAATGATTGAACTGGAAGTTAGGGGCTGACTCACAGTTATAGGTTGGGGGGGGGGATGATGTGGCTTGATGACCCTACTCCAAATGTTTTCAGGTTAGGTTCTTTCCAGGCTACTCCATGGATAGTTTGCAAACTGATGAATAACTCCTCGAATTTAAGACATACATCAATGTTTCAACAGGAAAAAAAGTGTGTCCTATATTTGAAGTAACACAGTACATCTCTCAGGGGACGGCTACAGAATGTACCTTATCTATTCAAATGGACAACAACCAAAGGAAGCAATACCAAAATAATGCCATAAACATTTACAACACAAAATGTTCTTCATAACTTGCTCAGCTTCTTACTTAATTACATGTTATTAAATTCTTTGAAAAATTAAGATTTATGTGCAGAAAAGAGTAAGTTAAAGATTACAGCCTTTTGGGTTGTGATGCTCTGTAGCCTGATGGATAATTGCCAGAATCTAGGAAGAATCTGCTTGTGCCATCTTCAGCGTAAAAGAATAAGCAGAGAATAACAAGAAGTGTTACTGATGCTGGGAGAGGGGCAGGTGGGACCAGGTCCAAAGTGAACAAGCATGGAGCCATCTCACTCTCACTTCATTTACAGAGTAAATGTTATATGTCTCAGTTCTGTGTGAATAATGGTTTCACATTTTTTATTACCTGTTTTACGCTTAATACAAACAGAAATATGCAAGCTTTAGATCTGTTTTGATTACGCTATGAAATCTGGCTTGGATGAGGAGAGGTGGGGGAAGCAATTTTAGAATAAAGATCTTCTTGAAACTATGTACTTCTGAAAACTGTTCACCACACTCAACCAAGTCAAAGACATGACACAAACTGCTTTCAGTGTGGCAAAGGTAAATTTATCCTCACATTATGATTATAAATAAAATAAGAAATAACTGCATCTGTCAATGAATGATTAGGACAATATTACTGAACTATATTTTAATTAGTTTGATGCAATGTCTTTGCAGTTGGATAAATGCAGTAATCTCGCCTAGATACGTACGTGACCACTTCTCCTGTTCACTTCATCAAAACGGTTGAGTTTTTCAAACATCTTGAGCTGCATGTTGAATTTTACTAGCCACCTAGAAAAAAGCTGGGGTGATTAATAATTTTCTGATAGCTCACACACACTCTCACACCAAGGGAACTTGAGTTCTTATCAAACCCAGAACTGGAGAACAGCCACAGTTCCCCTAATAACATTGGTCTTGGCAGCTGCAGATCCAAGCAGAGATGTCCATGGATTCCAATGGAATTCGGGCCAGGTTTTTACCATGCCTTCCTTTGAAACTATGCACATTATACTTTTTCCACTGAACTAGAAAACTATTTACTTCTTGCTCTTCTACTTGTAACTAAAGACTATGCAGTATTTTACTAAATGAGAAACAGATTAAGGTAATGTATTTAACCCATTTTGACATAAAAATATTATATATTTTTAGGAACTTTATATTAGCTTAACACTGAACTGTGCTTCGAATTCCCAGAATGGCGATGCAGATCCAAGACTCCGCTGTGGAAAATCCTCGGAGGGGAAAGAAAATTGAAGATCATTAGTAGAAGTGACTCATCTATCCCCTCCCAACCCTTACAAAATACTGAATTACTGTACAGCTAACCCTCCCAGAATTATATTCCTTAACAACAGGAACAGAAAACTCTTCAAACTCTATTATTAATAGAATAACAAAAATGTCAGTAAGATATTTTACATTAAAATGCAACTTATCATACATTCCAAAATTTCTGCTTCGACATCTACATTTCTTTTGATATTATACGTTTAATACTGCACGTTTCCCTTGTCTGGTTCATTCACTCACACTGTCATTCACATTCTCTCACTCCAAGCAACCGACAAATGTTAAGTACATGCTGTTCATATTTTAATGTGTCATGTACATACCACTGAACATTCTTATTTGCAACATCCATGTATATTTTTGTGAAAAGTGGGATATATGATTGTTGCACAAAGGAACTACAAATGAAGTCCAGTTGGCACTGAAGCCAAATTCTTAGAAATACACGGACCACAAAGTATTAAAACAGCCATGTTCAGGCACAATGTCCAACCGTGTATCAATGCGTGAATGGAAAGAGAAAATGAACTGGTTATTATGCTAAACTTCTAAATTTCTTAAATTTCTAATTTTTTTTTTGCAAAAATGTACCACAGCTGCAGTATTCAATTCAAGCTGACATTACTGATAACAAACAATCAAATAATTAGCAGATATTTACTTGTACAAGATGATTAAGTTTTAATTGTTTTAATGATTTTTAGGAATTTTTAATAGCGTACATTTATTTTAAGAGGGAGATATCACATTTACATGTGATACGTGAACTTGCACATACTACAAAGTGAAACGGTTTCAACAAATACTGACAGCTGATGATGGCCATATACGGCCAAAACGTAGTGGCAAGAGATGGAGATAATAAATGGGTTCCACTGTGGATGGAAGCGTAGTTTGTGAATGAAGAGTATATTAATGCAACAGGATGCTTAAATACAATATTGTGACATATTATAAAGGCAACAACTATGGTTAAGTAAGTCACCATCACACGAGACAGCTAAATGTTAGCAACATATTTTTCTTTGTACTTCTATATATTATTTTCCACACAATCACCAGCCCAAACAAAATGAATTTCAACATCTCACATCACATCAGCATCCATCTCTATGGAAAACAATGAATGGACAAAGGCTATGCACATGATGTGGGCTTCTTGCTATTGCGCCATTACATAAAGTTCCGGAATCAAGCCCCAAATGATAAGGAAGGTAATATGAATACTGCAGTAAAACAATGAACATATACTAATTCTGGCTGTGCTAATAAGGGATAACACACAGAAAAAATATAATATAAGAATGCTGAAGATTAGTATCTTCTGAAATGGGACACTATGTCCAAAAAATTGGTAATCTTCAGTGTCACTAATGTGCGAACCTCAAATTTCACATATAACCATTTTTTGTGAAGATCGACCATAATTTGCAGCTGTACTTCAGGTATACGCGGCTATTCAATGATTGACTACCTCATTCAATAAAAAGAGATGGAAAACTGTTACATATATATCTGGACGGGGTGCCACAGCTCAAGCAGTTAGTTGCTGGCTTCCCACCGGGGCAGCCCGGGTTCAGTCAAGTGGGATCTGTGGTGGACAAAGTGGCGCTGGGGCAGGTTTTCTCAAAGTACTTCAGTTTCCCCTGCCAATCTTCATTCCACCAATTGCTCCACAATCACCCTCACCTATCATCTGAGGCTGGTACAATAGGCCAGAAGTGGCCACAGTACAAGAGACTTAGTCCCACCCCACTAGCAATAAGAAATTATACATATATATCCACTTTTATAACACTTAAAATATCAACAGCAGCACAATCATGGCAAAAGAAGAATTTCCTCCAATTAAAGGGAGAAAAACCCACAAACAATAAAGTCAATTGTGGGATGGTGGACAAACCTTCTGCAAAGGGATCAACTCGTTCAGGTGATATGATCATCATTCGTCTCTTCTGTCTATATTCATCTTCCTTTTCCGCAACTGTTGGACGGCGCCGCTCAGCGAATGGATCATAATCTTTCTCGCTCTGAAAATTTAAAAATATCAATTCTGATGATACTATAATGAGAAAAGTACAAAGACTAAAACACAGATGGAATATGAATCCTCCTACTATCTAAGACTGGATGCTCAAGATTCTACGCAAGAAACAAATTTATCACTGGTCCTAGTCCTAAAGCAATTCAGTACATTATAAAAAAAAGTAAATGTATCCCTGTAACAGGTGGTGAAGGCCCATAGGGTTGTGAGACGTTGAGGGTCCCACGTTATCTAGACAATCGGCTCAAAGACGGCGGTAAGGTTGCCAGCCTTATGCGCTGGCCACACTTTACTCCCGAGGAAAATTATTTAATTAATTCCTGGTACTCATTTCTGTTAAAGGCTGAGTAAACTCCAGGGCATAGTGCGGCTGGAAGGATTAGGTCAATTGAAAAAAAATCCAATCACCTCACTGGGACTTGAACCCGCAACCTTCCGGCTTGTATTTCCTTCAGATTTTATTGCTGAATTTTCTCATCTATCTTGGTATAAGAGTAGTTCAGTAAAATGCTCTTACCTGGGCAACATCATTCAGGAGAGCTGCAGGAGCCGTATAACCTGGACGCTTGCTCTGGCTTAATGAAATGATATCATCTTCGTCCTACACACAGGAAGGAGAGAGAGAAAAAAAAAAAAAAGAGGTTATTCTGAAAGTGAGAAACTATTCAATACTTTACACATTCACATAAAATGACACTGATATTTTGATACATAACTGTGGCTCCATCCCTGTCAATTTTTATGAACCTAAGATCTCTCTTACACATTTCGTTTTAATAGTGATATATTACAGCAGCATGTCTAACTTCAAACAGGTTGTGATCAACTTTTTAGTGTCAAAACTGCCAGTGATCTACTGCCCCTTCCTATCGTCGTACCTCGCTTTAAGCAAAAATATTGGTAAAAATAACACGACACATGATGTTTGTTGTAAAAGCTGTAACTGGACTGTCTCTGTTGTCTGTAGATTCATCCACTTGGAGGGAGAAAGCAACACAACTGGAAACATCTTTCAACAACTGTTCACTTATGTTTCCGCACATCATTTCTATTCACCGCACAATGGTGTTTCTTGATAATTGAAGACCTTGAAGAGTAGTTATTTTATATTACAAGTGAATTTACATGTTTTTCACGTACAATTTCCTTATAGGCCTATGAGATCAACCAAAAATCACTGTGCGATCAACCGGTCGATCGTGATTGATGCGTTGGACATGCCTGTATTACAGGGATGAAACTGCATAATGGCGAGCCCTGTACGTTGTAGCCTTTGCCAAACATCATTAGAATAACGAAATCATAATGTGATGGCCAGGGCACGTTGCATGCATGGGATAGAAGTTCATACAAAGTTTTGGTAGGAAAACCTGAAGGAAGATCACTAGAAGACATGGAGGGTGGATATAAGGCTATTAAAACAGACCTTACAATGCTCAAACTATTCTCCTTGATGCACAAAGAACTGCAGAGTTTTCCCCCTTCTTAGTCCAGATTTCTAGTATTTCTTCTGCATTACAAGAGTAATTTATACTAACCTAATGCAATTTAATGCATCAAATTCAGGTTTCTTGGAGAAACATAAATATATGCAAAACATAAATCTGTTTTGACTTTGCCAATATTGCTACTAATATGTCACTATGTCACCGATAACAAGGGTGATAATAAAAAATGGACCCTTTGATAAGAGAAAATCAGACTGGGGTCTGGTCAAACATGGTGTTCCCCTGGGATCTATCCTGGGACCATTACCTGTCCTATTATATGTCAATGACCTTCCATTATCTACTAATATAACATATCTGAACATTAATGCAAACCCCCTAACAATTTTATTTGCGGATGATACTAGCATAATTGTCAGTAATCAAAATAATACTGTACTAGGAAATAATCTGAAGTCAGTCTTCACTAGTGTGATGAAATGGTTTAAGGCAAATTTACTCTCACTAAATCTGGACAAAACCTATTGTATGCAATTCCACTCTAAATATATTATTGATTCCAAAATACAAATTAAATATAATAACAAAATTATTGCCAATACTACTGAACTGAAGTTTCTTGGGCTAGTACTTCACAATACTATGTCTTGGAAGAGTCACACTGATATGTTGGCTTCCAAATTAAACAAAGCATGTTATACTGCAAGAGCAATCAGACCTTTCTTATCATTAAATTCCATAAAGATAATCTATCATGCTTATTTTCATTCAGTCATAACATAAGGATTAAGTTTCTGGGGAACTTCTTCCCACACTACGAATATTTTCAAACTCCAAAAACGAATGGTTGGAATACTAATGGAAGCAAGACCCAGGGATTCTTGCAAAAAATGTTTTAAAATTTTAAATATACTACCTCTAGCATCTCAGTACATACTCTCCTTGGCTCTGTTTATGATTACCAATAAATCATTGTTTAGGCAAAATTCTGAAATTCATAATTTTAATGCCAGGAATAATTCTATTTTTTTTTTCAATTAACAGTTCACTTAACAATGTTTCAGAAAAGTCCCGCCTATGCAGCCGTGAAGATATATAACCATCTCCCAGCTGATATTAAAGACTAGGCATGTGATATTAAAAGCTTTAAAAAAACGTTAAAATTACTTGCATTATCATTATTTTTACTGTGGATGAATTCTTTACGCATAAAACTAGATAAGTATTTCTGACGGTAATCTTAACATCATTGTATCAATATTTACAGTGTTCTATTATTTTTATTTTTCTTCGACAAAATCTTTTAATGATTGCATGTCTTATTATTAATATTATTGTACTGTCTTATATTCGTTTTTGACTTTTCTATATGCAGTGGTTGTACCAGTATGGATCAACAGAAAAATTAAATATGAATGAATGAATCTGAGCAAACATGATACACTCATCTTGGTATGTCTCCAAATAAGACATAAGCAAATGGTGATCTCAGTATAACAGTGTAACAAACTGGTTTTGATGTTCATTCGGCTACTGGCTGTTTACATCATGTTGACATAGATTTCATCTAAAAAATTTCAACATGTACTGACAAACAGTAAAACTACTTCAAAACATAGTAATCACTTGCCAACTACCTGCCTTACATTCCTGAAAAACAATGTACTTCACAAAAACATGACCTTAAGGCAAACTGGGGGTTAAACTTTCATCAAAATCCAGACTGCCTGTTCCTTCACTAAACACAAAATCCCACATGTAACAATTTGTGCAAAAATAAATTATAAATAGAATATAAGAAATGTCACAGGAAGATACAATGAAATGATTTGGAGAGTTCAAAAATGGTTCTGGATACTATTACAGCCCCAGCCAATATGCATCGTAGCCAAGGCTGTTAAAACAATGCCCAAGGGTTGTGGCAGACTTTTTATGTGATTCTAATTCCCATTCCCAACCTCCATTTGTTAACTGCGCAATTAACCTTTAAATGCTGGACTTCGAAATAGTGGTAAGCTTGAGCTGGCCGGAGTTTATTTAAATGCACGCTGCTGGTGCTCGTTTAAATGCCCGTTGCTACTCTGCGTTTAAATGTCCGTTCCTGTTATGAGCTTAATCAATTTTAAGCGTTGTGTTTAAAAATGCTGAATCTAGCCCAATTTTTATGATAAATGGATGGAATTAACTTTGTTTATATCAGAAAAGAACATAGTGTCACATATTATAACGGAAGATTTGAAATTTTTAATACAAAGTGTTATACTCTATTTTCAATTTTTTGTGTTTTAATTTTGATGCATACTGCAAAAATGGTTTCCCAGTTCTTCACAGAGTTGTTCTGCATTATAAATTAATTTCTGTTTGTAACACTTGACAAATTTTAGCAGTCCCTGGTGTCATAAAACAGATGGAAGCAATAAAAATCATTTGGTCTTCTGCTAGCACTGCTTACACCCTTCGGATTTTTGAATCTTTGACTGAAGGTCAAAAGAATGAAAGGATGGCTATTCAAGAGAAAGCGAGAGGGGTCCCTTCTTCAGTGCTAAGACCTTCCGTTAGAGCTGCGGAAGCTTATTGTCCCTTCTATTTGAATGAACACACAGCTGCATTGTGGCTGAGATACAGAGCGCAATCTGTTTTGTGTGCGTCTGTAGTGAAATCAAATACTGTAGTTTCATTTGAACCTATATATACATCAAGCAGGTAACAACAAAAAAGGTATGTACATCGAATTTTACAATATATTTTTAACATACCTATCTGCAGAATCTGCAATAAAATTACTGGATCGTGGATAAGTTTTGGCATAACTCATACGTATATTTTTACTTGCTGTCGTTCAGTTAGATATTATTTTAATTCCTCTATTAGGGTTTTACTCAAGTCTGTCTGGTAATTACTACATTTAAAAATAAATATTTAGGACTGTGCATGAGCTTCTACTAGCAGCGTGCGCGCGCTTCCACTAGCGGAGTTTAAATGCCTGACTGGCCAAAATGGGGTACTTTGGCCACGACCACCTTACTCATGACTGGCACAAATGGGGCACTTTGGCACTTAAAGGTTAAATTCTGGTTGGTGCAGATATGATAAAGTGGTGTGAAATTTGAATAGTTTTACAAATGGGACATCTATTATTTTTAATTTGAAGACTTTGGTGTGACCAAAACATAGGGCAGGAAGTTAATTTTCATCGTTAGTGGAACTAGGAAGTTCAGTGGGTACAGTGACAGGCTATAGGTTTGACAAGGGTTTGATTCCTAACAGGGGCAAGAGATTTTTCCCTTCTACACAGAGTCTAGAACACTGAAACCAGGAACAGGAAAACCAAATGTCCATGTGATAAGAAGTACACAACAAACTCTAAAGAAAAAAAAATCATGTCTCATTCAAGATGGCAAGGAAAAACATATATATAAAGCTAATAACATTATAACTGAATAGTACCAAAAACACAACAGCAAACCTCGGAAGATAAACACCACCTATAGTACGTGACAAATAACATAGAATTTTATGTCGTAACAACAAGATAATTTTTTACAAATTTAGTAATAATTACATGTAATATGATGATTATCATAATTAACACTAATATGGTTCCATCAATAATGTGAGATGTAGTTAATGAAACTGCCTGAAAATGGTCCAATGGTCCTGAAATATGAAGCAGTTATTAAATAAAACCAAAGTAAACAGTTCGATTGATTTATTTTCAATTATTTGTTGTGCTGACAGCCAGAGTGTCACATAACAACAAAATCACCTAATTCATATCTCCCAATAATTTCTGGGTTTTTTCTATTATGAGATAAAAATTCACAACAGCTGGTCTGAGCAAAATTTATTTCTGGTTAAGTTTCATTTCTGTTCCAGTACATCTGTACATTACTTGGGGTTATAGCTTTTCATTATATTAGTGTTTAGTTTGAATGTTACCACAGTAAAACAACATGAAGTTAACATCAATATGAAATATATTTTTTTATGCTAATTTGCTACTATAGCCCTCTTAGTAATAAACCCTTATAGTGACCTATCTGCCTTCTGTTGCACTTAAGAATCCAACTAGTATGACGGTAATTAGTGTCTACTGCATTTAAGAGCAACAGGGTCTAAGTACTTGTCACTGCACTCCCAAGGTGTGCCTTGTTTGCTGTCATCGCATACACGTGAAAATGCTAATGATTTTAAGGGTATTACACAAAAGCAGCCTTACTTACATCCACTTCATCGTTGGCCGCAATTGACGTAACATACCCATCGTATTTATTACCGCCTCCATCATATATGTCTCTATCGTAAAATCCACTCTCACCAAGGCCAACGCGTTCCTTCTCCTTCATTTCTTCAATAAGATCTTTCTTCCGGGACTGAAGATCCCGGATTTGTGCTTCGATATCTGAAATTAAGGCACTGTTAGAACAATCCGTTTAACACAACCGACAATTTGAGGGTCACAGATCATACACATTCAAACTAGCATTACAAGCTTCACTTAAAAACTAATACAAAGTATATAAGTATAAGTGCTTTTCTTTCGATTTAGCTCATTGCATTGTACAATTTGGTGCTATAAGCCAATGTATTAATATTATTAAATTACCTTCATGAGTTCTTGGTATTGCATCCATTTTGCTAAAATCTTCTTCACAGCATTACCAACACATGTCAAGTAATAACAAGAGAGAAACACACAAGGTAAATTTTGCACGATTTTCAGTGATCCGTGGTATTAATTCTCTTTTCATGAGTCAAATCCTAATCACTCTGTGGTTGTTCCTTCTTGTTCTTTGAGCACCATACGAAACGTAACCACACGGGAGTAGACAAAACCAAACGAATAGTGTTGTGTGACGTACCGTCGTCGGCAGTCGAGTTCCTCACGGTTTCTACAATCTCTACCAGCGTCTAGCAAAGGCGCCATGATCACGTAGTCCAAGTAAATTGCATGAGTGAGGGGCTGTACGGGAAATATGACATCCCCACTTCACAAGGACTCGTTCTTTGTCCTGGTTTATATCTTGCCGCTGCCTTATTCTAGACGTTCGAGACTTTATAGTATCGAATTGGACTATTGATGACTTTAAAGGATTTGGAAGGAAAGGGTACTGGCCTAACGGAGAGACCGAGAAAAATCACGTAATACCTCAGGATCGTCAGAATGGTCAGTTTCCCGGTAGAATATCGAACCGAGGACTTTTCATATGTGTGTGTCGAAGGCATTACCGCTATTCCATCCTGTTAGGTAGGAAGGGTTCGATTCGTTTCGGGCTGCAGAAAGGCGGAGGAAATGAAACTCCTCACGTTTTGCTCTTTCCTTATCTTGAAATTAATGCGAAATGCGTAGGTTGATTTGTGGTATACAGTGGGATCAAGAAAATACAGCCACTTCATAATGGCTGCTTTGAAAGTGTGTGCTAGGTGGTGGTTACAAAAAAATTGTTACCGTGAGATTAAAACTGTGTCAACGAACAGGTACGCTGCGCACGTTAGCGTAAGATTTGATGTAAATGAATACACCGTCACCAATAATACAGGAGGGATTCATCTGAGTGCAAGCTGTGAATGATATTGATAACAGGCTTCGTTTGTGTGTAAACATTTTCGTTATTTGCCATTACAATTAGATTTTACAGTTAGCTGTACATTTCAGAACTTCCTTGTTTCAGTATACCTATAACAACAGAATGGAATCTACATTATCATCATTGCTGTGCAGTAAAACATGGAAGTGGAATAACCGAACTTCCTGTGGCTGTACAGTTCCGATCATTTTTCAATATGCGAGTAATTGGTAGCAAGAAGAAGGAATATGCAGGCAGGAAACTTGTGGGGTAAGAAGCTAGCATGATAGACCCTAGGGATCATTACATTCTGAAAAGGTAATGACACTGAGTACTGTGTGTGGATATGACATGTAGTCTGGTACAGAAACAAGGCGTCACATCCTAGATGACCATAATCTTAGTATTCAACACTGCAAGAACCCCAGATCTCATATAATTCTAGTGACTTCATGGTCAATGTTGTTTGGAAGAAGTATTGTAATGGTAGTATGTACGTGTAGGTGTACATGTTCTCTTTTAGTGTTCACATTGAGAGATGTTTTTAAGGTGTCTGATTGGGAAGAATGTGAATATATATTTTTATGGTGTTTTATAATGCTGTCAGTATCTCAGGGTATACATTGCAGAATGGTAGGATAATTGGTGAACAATGAATTGTATTGTATTTTATTGTATTGGAAAGGGTTTGGAAGGAAATTGTTATGGCATACTTGTATTGTCCCAGCATTTGCCTGTAGGGATTGAGGATAACTATGAATAATCTGTTGTAATAGCCAGTGTCCTGCCCGGGTTTTGAACCACACACCTCCTGAATATAAGTATAGAGCATTACTGCTCACCAACCTGCTTGATAGGAAGTAAATATTGCTCATGGCCTTCTATGCTTGTGTGTGCTTGATGATATATACAAACATACTTATAGGAATTACACAAAGTCTGTATTGTGTTATGTTATGGCAGACGTGATGGATTCCAGTTAGGTTTGTATAAATTGAAACATTTTATTTCAGAATGATGGATTATTTGAGAAATATATGTAATGCTTGGGAAAGATACCCCTCAGATTGTGGTCTTCTGCCTTNACTAACCGCTTAAGCTGTGGCACGGCCTTAGAGATAATATTGTCTGGTATGTTGCTTCACTGTAGTTTATGGTCCTGGTCTCTGTAGTGCTGGTGAAGCTTCTTGAAGTCTGCATATCTCCAGAGTAGCCTGTTCCGGTAAATCTCCACTGTGTTAGCTTGGTTGCTGGAAAAGGGAAAAGAAAACTGCGCAGTAGCGATTCCAAAACCAATTATTCATTACTTATGTGATTATAATTGATTAGAGCTAGTGCTTGCCCCATACAAGAGAAACTCATCCACTTTGTAGAAGCAATGATTAAGTAGGTAAGTTTTCAAAGCACTTCTGAACTTGAATAGTACTGGTATCTCTTTAATATGTAGTGGTAAATGATTTAGCAGTCGAATTCCTACATTGTTAAAGTTGTTCTTGTATAGACTTGTATTACATGGGACGATGTGTAAGTTGTCTTTTTTCCTTGTATTGTATGAGTGTAATCCTGAGTTTCCTTCATTTGCCATATATCCATACAGGTAACAAACCTAGGATGTGGAAATGGTCTTTTTGAAAATGGAAATATCAAGATACGTATACAAAATTACACGAGTCACATAACAAAAATCACTTACGTGAATCGATTTAACATAAATAATAATATAAAGTAAAAAATTTAATAAAATAATTTAAAAATAACTTACTATAAAACTTGAATTAATACAATTTTATTTAAATTACCTATATTAACTGAATTAAATACATTACAAATTTACACACTTATGACCAATTATGTTGATAATATTCATTCATGGAATATTGTATAGCCTCAGTAGGCAGAGTCTGCCATTTTGGAGGTCATGGGCTTCCATCTTCAGGGTTGATATGTGTGGGCTCAGGAATTGGCTCAGTTATATAGATCGGCAGGCTGCAAGGTGTGTTATTAAACCCAAAGAGGGAGTAAGGAAAGAAGTCCATTCTGAGTCAGGGGAAGGATGGGTCAGCAAGTGGTCTTTTTAAGGTGCACAGGTTCTTTGTCACAGGTGGGGAAATGAAGTAGTGAGAAAGGATGACCCCTTCCAGAGACAATGTTTTCAGGATAAAAGTGAAATTTTGAGGGGGGGGGATTTTCAGGACCTCCATTAAGTCTTCCTCACATGAAGGAAATTTTAATCAGAGAACTTCGAAGTGACAGCACTTTTTGGGGGCTTGGGTAGAGGAATGTCATTTAGTTGGAAGTAAGTAATTATCACTGGAGAAGAAGTTTCTTTCTTTCCTTCAGGAAGTGATTGAGAGGTTTGCAGTCTGCTCAAGAGGAACCTGTCCTTCATGTTGGTGGAGTGCAGCTTGATCTGTGCATGTGAGCTGGCATATTCACCTGAACTTTGTAACTAGGATTGTTAATTGTTAATAAGACATTAAACTGACATGGTACAATGAATAAAATGGAGGCAGAATTGACTAATTAGTCATTTCTGTGGAATCTCACTTCTGTGTGCAGACTTTGAAGATCACTATTAATCCCATATTAAGTAATTGAATATAGTGAAATTTTGCATTAATGGTTGCAGGTACTCCATGGAACAGATGTATACTGTGGTAGCCGAGGTTGAAAAATATACAGAATTTGTGCCATTCTGCAAGAAATCAGTTGTGAGGTCTAGGGGGCCTGAGCACATGAGAGCTGATCTTATGATTAGCTTTCCACCCATCTATGAGAGTTATACATCTAATATTACAATCCACAAACCCTACCTTGTAAAGGCTGTGTGCACAGAGGGAAAATTATTTAACCACTTGTTGACTGAATGGAAGTTTAGCCCAGGACTGAAGGGAAATCCTCAGAGCTGCATAATAGACTTCACCGTAACTTTTGAGTTCCGTTCTCTTTTACACTCTCATCTAGCTCATGTCTTCTTCAATGAAGTGGTAAGGCAAATGGAAGATGCCTTTATACGTGAAGCCACCAATCGTTTTGGTAAGGCATCAGTTAAAACCCAAAAATTGGTTACTGTACCGATTAGTTCTTGATGATAATTCATCATAGTTTGTAATTAACTCTTAATGAGAAGTAAATTATCTTAATGTATAAATTGTGAGGTAAAAATGTTTTTTTGACTACATTATTTTAAATCCCTTATTAATATTTTCATTATTCAGTAACTCGTCTGTATGTTGTCACATTTGTAAGTATAAATTTATGTACACTGCAGAAGTCTCTGTAATAGTAAATCTTAATCTGCAGTATTTTTTTTTTCATTTGTGTAACTGCAATGGTATATATTTTGTAAGTTTTAAATGTAAATAATATGAGTGGGGAGGTATACTCCAACTTGAAGATAACTTTCCTGCATCCATCCATCTCTTTTGAATGTTAATGCAGATACATATTTATTGCTGACAGAACTAATGGACTCACGGCTCATCCTGCTGTTAGAGGTAATCGGTAGTAGCCATAAGTACTATTTTCTGGGATATAACACTGTGTAGTGCTTAGAAAGTCATGCAACATTTTGGGGAAATATATCGCTTCCATCTTCAAGGTTGAAGAATAAGCTAAGGAAGAAGCAGTGAGAGCAGGTGGCAAACAGAACCTACCTTGATGCTGGTGTGGCGTTATATCCAAGAAGATAGAAATCTTCATAACCTCCATTTCAGGATCCTGAATTCCTACAGTAGTAGACCACCTACACAATTTTATAAGAAACTCAAATTTACTATTCATTGACAGAAATGTATGAAAAGTAAAACCAACGACTGATTCAGTGTTACTAAACATCAATCAAATTTTAATTTTATATATGACTTGTTATTGTTTTAAATAACCTACTTATTGTATTCTTGTGCAAATTAACTTAAATGATTTATAACATTGTATCAGATTTTACGTACTGCAGTTCAATGGTGTACGATTGTTAAGTGTGTTTGCCTAATGATGGCCACTCGTGGCCAAAACATGTAGCAGAACTATACTGAGCATTGTCCTTGAAGTTCTATATTTGCTGTGTTGTGACGGTCAAATAAAGAGGTTGTATAGTAGTAGACATGTTACACTACATGGAAGCAGCAATTAAATTCTGATTTAGGGAACTTTTCTTTCGTCCCAACCAAAGCCCAATACAAACAATGTATTATTTTCCATATTTAATAAATGTGCTATTCATGTAAGAAATTTTTGACCTTCCGAAACTCATGATTGTGAAAGAGCAGGATTGGGAACATACTGCATCTTACATGTTATAATAATAGTTGAAGGATGAAGATATTTAAAATTACTGGATGCTAATAAAAATGAATTAGGAGAGTGCAGGACATTACAAGACAAATCTCTAGCGTCCATTTAATGTTCTTGCTGTGATTAAATTAAGAACACGGAGTTGACATGGACGTGCAGCATACATAGTGGATGAATAAATGCAGAATTCTCAGAATTATTGGGTTTTGGGACTTTGTCAATCGATCAGTACTCTAAGAACTAGAGAACATAATGTTTTCGAAACTGGATCTGTTTCCATCCTTGGATGAGGGGGGAGACACCTACTGTGTTGGGTCCCTTAGAAAAACATAACCTCAATGACTACAATGTCGGGTCTAATCACGGCTATGACTGACATGGGCTGTCCAATGATTGAGGTTAGCTCTTTCTAAGGGACCCAACACTCGCTTGAGGACAGAAACAGATGCAGTTTCTGAAACGTTGTGTTCTTTAGTATTTAGAATACCACATGATGGACATACTCCAAAAATCCACTATTCTTAGTGGTACATACCATCATCAGAATCTACATGCAAAATTCTTGATTGAAAACCTAATGGAATGACGTGAGACTAAGGGTGAGCGCACACCAAGGAAACTGGAAACTGCAATTTCCAAGAATTGTTATCAGCCTGAGTGGAGCAGCACAAATTTAGGAAATGGGAACATAACTTGGTATAAGACTGAGAAACTCAACTCCCAGGCAACGGAGCATACCAGTCTTCTCACATTTGCATTGGTGCATGGTTTCCTAGTGTCAGCTGTTCTATAACATGCTTCAGTGATTCGTTTGTTTCTTAATATGGCACAAAAGGTTGACAAAGCTGCTAATTTTGTTTTTGTGCAGTTAACTGAGCAAGAGCCTGATGACAGATGCCACCAAGCATGCTAGGCAGGACAAAATAGATTTGGCTTGGGAAAGAATTTCTCATGAGATGAAGGAGTCTGGATCCTGGTCAAGTTCTTTTGAAACAGTAGTAGCACACAAGTTTAAATTGTCATAGAAAAACAGATGCAATGAGTGTTTTCTCTTCCTGACATTGTATGTAAGCATTCTGTTGCAGTAATACATCAGTTATTTCACATATATTTCCATCTTACGAGTAAATATAACTTATTATATAGTCACCCTTCTTACATACTAAGGTTTGGCCGTGTACGACCATCGTCATGTGTCTTCTATCTTGCCAAAATTGTTGCACTGTATGTCAAAATTTCCTGTCGTGTGTGAAAGCTATATTTCCTGATTAAAACAAATTGGCCTTAATTAAAATAAATTAACATCCCAATCTTCAGTGTTCACCTGCTAATCTGGAAACCAGCTGTCTGCTTGAAATTGGTGTGGTGTGTGCCTGATAATGTAGAAACCAGTTTCCTAATTTAAATCGGTGACTTTTCTTGGAAATTGCGGTTATGTTGCAGTTGCCAGTTTCTTTGGTGTACCCTCCCACTAAAGTTTACTTTGAAAGATTATATTAAAATGAATGTAGGAAAAACATCCAATCCTGTGACATGGATATAACTAAGGATAGTGTTTAGTCATAGAATTTTATGGTGTCAGTGGTGCAGTATGGCGTTTCTTCACCAGCTGAATACCGTTAGATTTGGGCAAAACCTCCAGCAGTTTGTTTGTAGTCAGACATGGGAATTTTGAGTTTTCTCCTATACTGCATAAGAAGGAACATGTGAATGTACAGAATTTTCATTTTGGATTGTGTCAGTCTTTATTTAGATATTGTATCTTGGAAAGTTTGTAACTGATGTGCATCATCTCAAGCATATGAATAATTCATACTGTGATCTAGGTCATTATGACCTCTGATGTAGTCTTGCAGATGAGTACCAATGTTCTGGAGGAACTCACTGTCTCCTACTCTAGTAAATTCTTTGGAATGTTGGTGGAACCTAGCTATTAGACTGCAACAGGCTATCATAGTCAAGACAATGCATGAATCTTCATCACTGAGAACTTCAAGTCTTATACATGAATGGCATTACATCTGACCACACTGTGATATGACAACTGGAATTTTTGGTTTGTTGTTTGGACCTGTAGGAACATTCTCTATTTTTCTCATCACCAGCAGTCCATCCACGACTCTACCAAACACAACATGTTTTCCATCCAGGAAGTTGCACTTTGCACATGTAATGAAAAACTGACATCCATTTGTGTCTTTACCACTGTTTGCCTGCAAAAATAAAAGAAGACCTTATTAAAAGAGCTTCCCTTTAAATAGATGACAGGACTATTTTAGAAAACTATTTACTCTTCTTGATAAAATAAGCATCATATCCACAATGTATTACTTATGGAGCAGAGCCCTTCTGGAGGAGCTGCCAAATCTGCAGCTACTCAAGAATTTTCAAGCATTTTATGGAACCCGAAGGTTCATTACCATGTTCACAAGAGCCCTCCGCTGGTCACTATCCTGAGCCAAATAAATTCAATCCATACTATCCTATCCTGTCTCTCTAGGATCCATCTTAATATTGTCCACCCACCTACACCTTGGTCTTCCCCTTCTACCCCCATTCATGGTATATGTCCTGTCCATCCCATCCTCGACTTGATCAGTGAAATTATAACTAGTTATAATTTATAATAACTATCATAACTAATAATAATAATAGTNCCCCCCCCCAAACACCCAAGTGTGACCATTAGCATCACCAGTGCATGCTAATAATTTTAAATAAGCTTTACTGATTTTCAACATGCAGTCTAGTAATGAACGTGGTTGCATGTTGTTATTTATAAATGCCTGATGATTGTCGTAAATAACCAAAACAAGCATGAAAATAACATCTTAATAAATTAACTGATTTTATTGACAATTTGAGTCCATCATTTATTAAAAGTATAGAACTGTTGTTATCAACGGACATTTACGTACTGTACTAGAGTTAAATCATCATGTAATTCAACTTTGTTTTTAGTTACGTATTTTATTTCAGAAATTGTGTGAATAACTTATGAAATGCTAATGTAAATTACATTCATTAGCATTATGTGACTTCTACTGTTTACCATAGATAATAAACCAGGAGCATCATGCTTCAAGTTGAAATTCTCATCTGCAAATGTTCCTCCACCATACACACTCATCACTCCTGTACCATCACCCTGTAACAAAGACATGGATATTACAAATTACATGGTCCTGTAAGTAAAATAAACTTGCATAAATACAACTGAGTTTTGGCTGACCAGTTGCACTTAAAAAAACAGCCCCAAAACATGTGTTAAAATGTTACTGTCTTCTGGAATGTGATTCCATGTGATCTTATAGATATTACCCATTGCCTCCACATTTCAAGGTATCTTGAAAGTGGAAGCAGCCACATTCCTCTGAAACAATGGTATCTACTTATATATCAGAAGACAGAAATTTTGATAGTCACTGTTATTAAAACATCAAATCTCTTACATGTATCTGTTTTTGTAACAACAGTTCATTGCATTTATACCATGCACTTTTTGGCTTATACTTTACAAACCTGCTAACAGCTCAATTTGTAATAGAACACTGCATAATGAAGAGAAAATCTCTGCACTTGCCAGGAATTAAATCCAGACTTCCCGGTTCTCCGACCTGTAGCATAGCCAGACTGAATTGCATCAGCTCCAGAAAGAATATACTTGTTTCACTGGGAACTAATTAATAACAGATTGTCATGTATTCCAGAAGTACAAATTAAAGAATAGTATTGTTTTTTGGTACATACATTTACAAAATCTCCACCCTGAATCATGAAGTCTTTTATAACACGGTGGAATATTGCTCCCTTATATCCAAGAGGCACACCATCTCGTCGATACTCCCCTGTACAAAATTCTCTAAAATTTTCACATGTCTTTGGTACAACATCTGCAAAAAGCTCAAGTATCATTCGTCCAATTTCCTAGAAAAAGAAGAAAAAATCAGTAATGGAAATTTTAAGATAGACAGGATGTGAACTCTGCATATGCCCAACTGGGCCATGTCTATACAAGAATATGTTCCAGTAGGAAAGAAAAGTACTTGTGTTCCTATGTCATTCAACTTTTAAAATGATGAAAATATTCCACAAAATCATCATGTTTGATTTTCTACAGAAGTCGAGCCTATTAAATAATAATGGAAGCAAGTTTTATTATTGTTCATTCTCTTTTTGTGTCTTGGGGAACCTCAAGCATAAATGTGAAACGATGAACTGCTGTGTTGTTGCTTAAACTGTTTGATTGTTGGTTCCTTATTATAGAGACCTTGCAGTCCAAAAGCATAAGCCATGTAAGGCCGAAACCTGTATTAATAATTCAATAAAATGAATGAAATTTAACAGTTTGGCAATAACCACATGGACATTAAATCATTCGCAAAGTCGCATTATTTTCCAAGGTTTATGTGAGTGCAACCTGTTGTGCTTTTCCCTTGTAGGGTTTAATATTAGAATGATCTAGTACAAGAAAAACGGTATTCAGCAACAAGTTAGTTTTAATAGTCATGGTTAAAATTTAAAGTTACGAGTTAAGGAGAAAGATATGTAGATTACATTGCTCTCATGCTACAATATACTAAGTCCCTGATGAGACAGAACTGAGTAATTTGAAGTGTCACACTTTATTTTGTAATTTTAAGCTTAATTTGAGCCGATCACAGTGGCCGCGCGGTCTAAGGCATGAACTGACTTCGCCGGCTTGAATACTGGGATCATGTGTTCGAATCCTACTCCAGACATGGATATCTTAATGCGTTCGTGTATCTGCTATCCTGTGTGTGCAGGTAGCGGCCTTGCGACGGGCTAATCCCCCGTCCAAGGAGTCCTACTCACTGCGTATAGATTAAGAAACTGAAAGAGCGGCCAACGTCCAAAAAGGGCTAAACAGCCACAGCTATAGACAGAAGCGTCATGTGTACACTTAACCTTACACACGAATTACTTACGGTCGTTCCAACGCTAATGTCAAAAAATACTACTGGGTTGTTGGGATTTCGTAATTGTGACTGAATCTGATTCCATGTCGGCATACTCGCACTATTAAAAAAAACAGTTAAAATGTATTTTAACAGAACATTGACACCTAACCTCTCAACCGTCGATACCACACTACCCAACTCAGTAACCGTTAGGTAGTTTGACAGTCAGATCCGTGATCACCGTGATCCGTGGCTCATCTGTCACGTGCAGTCACGTGCATAGTTGATGGAATTGTCATGTCACGATGGGTCATGTTGGTCATGATATGATATGATGGTCATGTCATGATGAAGTACTTTGAAACGACACTGGCTGCCAGTGATATAACGGATATAACAACTGTAGCTTGCAATATGAGAAGCGTTCTTCATTTTTTGACAGTCGAATACAGAGATCGTTTATAAATATCAAAGTTTGAATATGATGTTGGGGATTAGTGTATTTTACGTCTTAGTGTTTTAGATTGAAGTGAAGATTGTGTTCTGTGACGTGAAACATAGCGTGAACTTTATAAAGAATTTACAAATACAAGTCCTTTGAGTTACCGCTAATTGTTTTATAATATATGATGCATAGTATAAGTTGAGGTTAAAGATGGCAAAAATTGGACTGTTGGTATTAACAAAGCCGACGAAGCTTGCCAGAATTTTGCCCGTAATTAAGCAGCATGTTAATAAAACCTTGTATGTTCAATTATACCCTGGAAGACAACGTTTAATAAATTCAACCCCTAGTGGTGAAAATGCTCTGAATGGGCCCCATCATGGCTCTGCTGTGATTGGTATTTATTCTCAAGCGACTGCAATTTGTCAAAATCTGGATATCCGTGTTTTATTAGCAGGACTCAAAGATCCATTTCTTTCAAAAATCCACACAAGAAAGCAAATAGAAGTTGTAATTTTTGATAGAATTTTTAATAAAGATGAAGTAGATTATTTTTTAAACTCATGTCTTTTAAATGCCACTCAGAAATGTCAGATTGTTACACTGAATGGTACAGAAGATTCAGTATCTGATAATCTAGATATCTTGCACCCTTCTCATGGGAGCAGTGTAGTTTGCAGAATGGCTGAATCACTGAGCATTGACAGAATGTTAACCAATAAAGACTGTAAAATGCACAAGAATGTGGTTCTTGGAGGGACATTTGACCGACTGCATGCTGGACATAAGATTCTGTTGAGTGAAGCGGTTCTGCATTGTACAAGAAAGCTTACTGTGGGAATTACTGATACTTCAATGCTGAAGTGTAAGACACACAACTGTTACTGGGGTTTGTAAATACAATTTAAGCATGTTTACACTGTGTTAATCATGAATATGGTGCCTCCATCTTCAGGGTAGAAGAGACTACATGGCATCACCACAGAAGGCAATAACCTTCATATTCACTGCATGAGAATATTAGATGACCTGTTTAAAATATTTATTTGTAGCAGTAGCTTGTAATAAATTTTGACCTCTTTCATGTCTTGCAATGACCAGTAGGATATTGGTTTACATGTATGCAGAATTGTACACCTAACAGAAGAAACCCAGAAGTGTCACATATTATTATTTGAATGTTTTAATTCACATTTTTATTTTGTTATTCATAATTTTTATATATGTGCTAAAGTGACAACATATTCACTGAGGAGGTTGGAGTAGCAGTAATGGTTTAGCTTTGTGTCAAAAGGTGCTCAGTTCAGATCTCAGCTGTACACTGGCTGTCCTGACAGGATTTTAATGGTTTTCTTCAGTCCAACGAGGCAGAATGTAGGATAGTGCCTTAATTAGGCCTTGGCTGCTTCCTTCTAGGTCCTTTCCAGTTTGTCATTCCTGTACCATTCAATAATATATGACCCAGCTGGTGAAAGCATTGTAAAATAGCCCACAAAAATAAAAGAAAAAAAATGACATGCAGCATTTATTGATTAGACTTATTTCAACTCCCAGTGTTATATTCAGGAATCTAATATTCAAACACAGACATTGTGAATAAATGACACAAATTCCGTCCCAAGTGCAAACAATATATATTATATGTCTTTGATCTTGTTCTTTCTACACTACATGTTTCGGCCTCTATCGGCCATCATCAGGTGTATATTCTTAACGTTGCTGCCACACTGACCCCAGTCTAAAATTTAACATTTAAAAACACAATGTCATATTCTTCGTATTATCAATATCTACATCGTTGATATATGTCTGGTATGTAGAGTATGTTGCACACGTCAAATTTGATATTCTTGTAGTAGCACTTTAAAAATCTTTAGTTATGATGTTTTTCAAAACTTTTTAAAATTTTCTCTAAATTTTAAATTTNAAAATTTAGAGAAAATTTTAAAAAGTTTTGAAAAACATCATAACTAAAGATTTTTAAAGTGCTACTACAAGAATATCAAATTTGACGTGTGCAACATACTCTACATACCAGACATATATCAACGATGTAGATATTGATAATACGAAGAATATGACATTGTGTTTTTAAATGTTAAATTTTAGACTGGGGTCAGTGTGGCAGCAACGTTAAGAATATACACCTGATGATGGCCGATAGAGGCCGAAACATGTAGTGTAGAAAGAACAAGATCAAAGACATATAATATATATTGTTTGCACTTGGGATGGAATTTGTGTCATTTATCGTGTAGAGTGCAACAGGATGCTTAAATATAATATTGTGAATAAGATTTAAAAGTTTGTGACATGGTACATTAGTACAAGTATTATGTTTCTGGACATTATCCATTATCCTGCCTTTATCCAAAAACACTCTCCTGTTAATATTAACAAAACACAACGTTTCAGAGACTGGATTCTGTCACTGTCTTCAGGAAAACCTATTCAGTAGGGCCCAATCAATAGAGCTAGTCCCTACCTCCAGACACTTGTACCAGCACCAAGATGGTTTGTGCTGTGCTGGGCTTGTATACCCGATCTTGGTGCTGGTACAGGTGTGAACATTAAACATTGAAGGTCTTCAGGAAAACCTATTCAGTAGGGCCCAATCAATAGAGCTAGTCCCTACCTCCAGACACTTGTACCAGCACCAAGATGGTTTGTGCTGTGCTGGGCTTGTATACCCGATCTTGGTGCTGGTACAGGTGTGAACATTAAACATTGAAGGTCTTCAGGAAAACCTATTCAGTAGGGCCCAATCAATAGAGCTAGTCCCTACCTCCAGACACTTGTACCAGCACCAAGATGGTTTGTGCTGTGCTGGGCTTGTATACCCGATCTTGGTGCTGGTACAGGTGTGAACATTAAACATTGAAGTGGAAGAACCTCCTAATATACAGAAATAAAAGTACATTATATTTCATAATCAGATAGAAAAGGAATGCATATAGGATATTGTGGGGAAGCCAGAAGAGACCACTGGGAAGACCAAGGCATAGGTGGGTGAACAATATTAAAATGGATCATAGAGAGATAGGATGGGATGGTATGGATTGGATTGATCTGGCTCAGGGCTCAGGACAGGGACCAGCGGAGGGCTCTTGTGAACATGGTAATGAACCTTTGGGTTCTATAAAATGGTGGGAAATTCTTGAGTAGTTGCAGAATTGGTGGCTACTCCAGAAGGGCTCAGCTCCATGAGTAAGTAAGTAAGTAAGTAAGAAAGCCATCAGTTATGAATCTCATTTTGCATTTTTTTATCCTACCAATATGTGTTTAATTCTGATATACATTGCACTTGCATGGACCACTCATCTCCTCTCCTACTTCAAGAATATAGTGTGAATCACTTGTGCCTTGGATGTTGCTGGTTGCACAGTGGTATTCACATGTATTAATTCCATTTACTGTTGGCAATTGTGAATATAAATAGGACATCCTTAGAGTAAATATTTACTGCTGGAACAAAGTGTCAAGTTGAACAAAGAAAAAGTTAAGTGAATGTAATCATATGTTATAAAATTTACTGGAAATGTCTCTGTTTGTAGCTAAATTGTTGTGGGAGATGATTGAACCTTGTGCTGTTCGAATGTGTTCAGTAGAAGATTTTCTTCAAGATGTAGATCCTGGCTTGCAATACGACATTGTACCAATTTATGACCCATTTGGACCTACGAAAGAAGATCCAGACATGCAGGTCAGTGGCATGTCTACTAATGGCTGGTGATGAGCCCATAAAATTAATTTTTTGTGACTTGCAGCTCTCACCATATTTTTCCAAAAAGCCTAGTTTAAAAAGTATCCTAGCACCTTGGGCTGTGCCATGGCTCAGACAGTTAGTCACTGGCTTCCCACCATGGCGGCCTGGGTTCGAGCTAGGGTCAGGTGTTGTGGGGTTTGTGGTGGAAAAAGTGGCACTGGGGCACGTTTTCTCTCAGTACTTTGGTTTCCCCTGCCAATTTGCATTACACTTATTGCTCCCCAATCCTCATCATCTATCATTTGGTGCTTGTATAATAGGTCAAACAGTGGCTGCAGTACCAAGAGGACTCAGTGTCATCCTAGCCCCTTTAATAGTGGAAGCATCTCAACATTTCCAGGCAGAGACTAATCAAGCTGCAGATGCTCGTGGCAGTATAGATCTCATAATTCTACATAGTTACACAATGTTTCCTCCTCCTCACAGCCTCCTTCCTGCCTCTTTCCTATTCGAGCATAATTTGTGTCTTTTATGCATTAATGATGACAAGTCTTCAATCTCCTATTATCTAGGCATCTTATACATTGTTTCTTAAGAGCAGGCAAATGACATAAGGCGTGCTTAAGTGCACATCATATGTTAGGTTAGGTCACAGTATTAAGTGTATGCTGTGGGCCTAAAACTTTGTATCTTATGTTCATTCAGCTGATAGTGGTGAGCACAGAAACATACAAAGGAGGACTGAAAGTGAATGAACTTCGCCATGAAAACAACCTTCCAGCTTTAGACATCCACACAGTGAATTTACTAGAGGCAATTCCAGAACACACAGATGAGGAAGAGGAAGAGAAGATAAGCTCAAGTAATCGTAGGATGAGATTGCTGGGGACAAGGCTCAGAGTACCAGAGGTAGTAGTGTTCTGACTTTTATCTGGGCAGTGTCCAGTTTAAATCTCAGCTGGAATACTGACTTGTTCCCTGTAGGTAGTTGCTGAGATAGTCCACAAATGAGACCATGATTGTACCCTTCCACATCCCTTCCAATCCCCAATTCACTGATAATTCTACTGTTTGACACTTCGACGTTATGTGGTAGGACATGCTGGCAGTGTCCAGTTTAAATCTCAGCTGGAATACTGACTTGTTCCCTGTAGGTAGTTGCTGGGATAGTCCATAATTGAGACCATGATTGTACCCTTCCACATCCCTTCCAATCCCTAATTTACTGATAATTCTACTGTTTGACACTTTGACGCTATGTGGTCGGACATGCTGGCAGTGTCATTAAATGAATGGTAAGAGTGGATATTAATATAAATACATAAAGCAAAATAGCAACACCATCAAGGGTGACCAATTTAATTCAATTGCATAAAAACCTTTATATGATTCAGTCTAAGAGACCATCATCAGAAGGTGCTGAACACATGAGAAAGTCCTTTACAGTTATAAAGTTCAGTTGGCCCACCAGTTCTACCCCCAAGGAGTTAATTACATTTACCACTACAGTAAAAAATGAAAGCTATTCAGCACCTCATTGTTAAAATGTACAGCAGTTAATATATTAAAAATGTTTTAAAATACTTAAAATCTTTTAGAAACATTTTTAAATTTAAAATCTTTTGGAAACATTTTTAATAACATTAACTATGGTATATTTTAACGCTGAGGTGCTGAATAACTTTCATTTTTACTGTAAATGTAAATGTAATTAATTAACTCCATGGGGGTAGAACTGGTGGATGGTTGACCTTTATAACTGTAAGGCTCTTCCTCACCTCTTCGTCATATTCTGGTGATGGTCTCTTAAGACCAAAACATATAAAGGTTTTTATGTAATTAATTAAATTGGTCACACTTGATGGTGTTGGTGTTTTGCTTAATATCAAATATTGTGACAGATTAGAATGCCTTCTATTAAAATCAGTGCATAAATTCAAAGATTTTTCACTCATCAGAGGGACACACCCGAGTGGATTAGTTGGGCCCTGCTCATTATGAAGCATTGTAGTCCTTCCTCTTAGCTTCCTTTCCTTTGGATTCATGCGTTCATAGCAACTTGCTCTTAAACACCCCCAGTAAAAGTGAGGCCATGTTTTTATTATTTGCAGGCAAGGACTCTACTGCCAAGGAAGCCTTACATTATTGGTTTGACTGGTAATATTGCAAGTGGAAAGTCCTCAGTAGGACAACGGTTGGAAAACCTTGGGGCAGGATTGCTGAATTGTGATACACTTGCTCACAGTGTGTATATGAGGGGGCAGCCTTGTTATGATGCAGTTGTGCAGCATTTTGGAAAGGAAATATTGGGTGATGATGGAGAGATCAACAGGAAGGCTCTAGGAACAGTTGTGTTCAACAGTAAGGTACCGGAATTGGTTTACTGCAGACATACTTGGTATTAAATCTTGTTATCATCTATAAATGTGTCAGAATGTGTGTGTGTATGTGTCTAATAGCCATTACCGTTTGGAATGGAACAAAATTACCTTTATTTTTTCACTGAAATTTGAGACTTTTTGGCGGTGACTGTAGATTGCTGTCTTATGGGTTGTGATGTCCAATGGGCAGCCCTTTTTAGGGTCACATAATTTATTTTTACACCACAGCCAGTGGTTTGCTCTTAATTCTAGTTCCTGTCCTCCTGTTCCTATGTCACTCACCAGTATTTCCTGCCTGGCTTACTGTTGTACCGAGAAGAAGGCGGCACATGTTCCTTTGAGCTGCTGGTACCTGTCTACCAGCCTACTTGGCATCATGTCTCAGAAGACAGTAATATAAATTAAAACTTAATGGAAATCATTTCTATGTGTTCATTGTTAATATTCTAATCTCTACACCTGTTTCCTTGTAGGAGCAGTTAGAAAAATTAAATGCTATGGTTTGGCCGGTATTACTGAATCGTGCAAAGGAGAAGATCCAGGTCCTTTTTGAGGCAGGTTATCAGATTGTTGTGATGGAAGCAGCTATCTTGCTTCAAGCTGGCTGGGACCAACATGTCCACGAGGTCTGGGCGTGCATCATTCCACCTGAAGAGGTAATTGGGCAGGTTGAAGCAAAGAAAAAAATTGTGACGTAATGTACTGGTGTCACCCACATATTTCCCACCTGTTGGGTATGCCTCTTATGTGTGAATGTTACAACTATCCCTGTACTTCATTAAGCAAAATGCACTGGAGATGTCTGCTGGAAACAACCTGGATTCCTCATTTCTCAGCATAGACTTGTCACTACATTGACTAAACTATCTGGCTCATACCTCATGTGTTCATTTTCTTGTATTTTTAAGTGGATAGAACAGATTTTACCATTGAATGGTTAGCCTGTCGTGATTGAGGTAGGTTTTTCATGGTTTTCTGAAGTTTTCTCCAAGTGATAAAGGATAATTGTCTTGAAAAATACTTTCCAGTTCATCATTCAAAATGAGCTTCTGCCATAACACTGTATAAACTATGTAGTCGAGGAAGCATTGTTAAATAAAGGAAGAACTTTGAAGCAGTAATCAGTGGCATGAGATGGAACAGAGCAGGCTTTTGAAGTTAACTGACGTATGGAAAACAAACGTTAGAATTACACTGGTATTTACTTCATGCAAGACTTCAAGCTTTCATGGTGATTGAAAACAATAAAAGCCTCTTTGTTGACCAGCCACCAAAATTTAATTCCAAGACAGACATTTCATAAAGTTTTCTGCTTCCATCATCAGGGATTTCTTGCATTGAAGATTTTATCTCTAGTTATTTTGTGAGATTTAGAATTTACTGACACTTCAGAAGACTGTACAGCCTCCATCTTCAGAATTGAATAGTAAGCTGAGTGAGCAACCAGCAAGCACCATGCATTTGTTAAAATCTACCAGACTACTTGGCGTCATATCCCAGAAGGTGTTACTCATCTCCAAAGTTCCTATCTGTGTGTAAGATTTGATGTGTTTAAAGTGGTTACCATGCAGAGTACAGTCTTACAGGGTGTGATGACATATAGTTTTGTAGATAAGCATGAAATTTTTGGGGGAACCTGCTGGCATTATCTTCAACATGGAAGAGTAAGCTGCAGGGAAGAAAACTGTTTGTGATGAAGGGAAGGGAGGACTGGTACTGGAGCTAAGAGCGCTCCTTTTGCTGTCTACAAGGGCAGCCTTTTTCAGGGCACAGGTTCCCTTTGGTGTGCCTTGGCCACTCCCATTGTTCTCCCTTCTGGATAGAGCTAAACTTTTTTTTATGTGTAGATTGCTGTTTTATTGTGAAAATGGTCGCAGCAGGGTCCTTTGAAACATGGCTATATGTTGCAATGCTTGTTGAGTGTTGGAACATTTAATGTCTTGACTGTTAATAGTCACAAGTCTTGTTCATGTTTGTTTCACTGTACACCAATGCACTGTGTTTTTCTTGTGTCTTGGACTGCACCGATTTAACTTCTTATCTCACTGTACACACTGTTTCACACCTGTTTCTCTGTGCACAACTGATACACTGCTTCTAAGCTTACAATGAGACTTCAATTCAATTCAATTTATTTCAAATTCAAAAATAGATCCAGATACAGGCTGGGAAACAACCATTGGATATAGAATGAGTCACAGATCAAAAAACAAACATTCCATTCCCACAGGAACAAGTCAAGGCATTTATAATATAAAACAAATAAAAAAAGAACATATCAGCCATATATACAACAAAACTCCCCCAGTATGGAACTCTCAAAGTTTTCAGGCATCAGTACAAGCTCTTTTTTCATTTTCATTACTCATCTATTATTTCCATAAAATCCAACACTGTAGGATGTGGAAAAGTCATATTAGATAAATAAGTAGACTTCACAACCACAGTTTTATGCTGGTTATCTTCGGGAATATTCAGGTCATAACGTGAACACGTGATTCTCTGCCTTTCTGGGAAGGAACAAGAATCAGAAAGTAGGCTAAGGATTGTCGAAGCTTTGAGAGAGGGAGAGGAGAGGGGCATATGCTCTCCAAGCTGCACTGTCTCCTATTTGCTCCTTGTTCAGACTTCATCAGTACCAAACTGCATTACATTGCATGGTTGATATATTGGTATTCATTTGCAAGAGAACTGTGATGTGTAATATTTAGAGGAGGAGGAAAATGCGTTCATTTCCTTAGAGGCACTAATAAAATTATCAGAACTGATGGTTTACATTATTTATTATTTTTCCCTATGTTTTTTTAGGTATTTTTTTCCCCCTATGTTTTTTAGGTATTTTTTTTATTGCTAGTGGGGTGTCCCTTGCACTGCGGCCACTTCTGGCCTATTGTACCAGCCCCAGATGATAGGTGAGGATGATTGTGGAGCAATTGGTGGAATGACGATTGGCAAGGGAAACCAAAGTACTCGGAGAAAACCTGCCCCAGCGCCACTTCGTCCACCACAAATCCCACTTGTCCAAACCCGGGATCAAACCCCAGCTGCCGCGGTGGGAAGCCAGTGACTAACCACTTGAGCTATGGCGCGGCCTGTTTTTTTAGGTAAGTTGAAAGCTTAGGCAAAGAGCTACACAAATTGTTTAGTTATATGTCTGTATCTTTTCTTAGGCTGTGAAAAGACTCCAAGAACGCAATCATTTGACTGAAAGTGACGCACGAGCACGAATAGCCACGCTGCCCAGCAACACAGAATTAGTAGCAAAAGCTCATGTTGTGGTGTCCACGTACTGGAGCACTACATACACTCAGAAACAAGTGGAAAAGGCATGGAGAGCATTGCAGTTCTACCTGACCGACAGTTCCAAGTTATGAAACTTCAAAGAAGATTATATTGTGCCATTTTTGTTGCTGTGATATCAGAAGAGAGTGTTTTTCTTTCAATTTCTTATGCACATTTGTTACATAGTCATTATATATTCTCCCATTTTATAGCCTGGCTGACAGTTTTCATTCAGTTAATCCTGAATGTGCTAATTGAGTTTCTTGTGTCTGTGAAGGTTACTCTCTTCTGGTATGTGATGCCATATAGCCCTGGTATAGAGATAACCAATGTTTCAGAGGAACTTGCTACCTCTAACTTCAGCCTAGCTTCTTCCTATCCACAAATGGAGCTGTCTCCATAGCCACAGGATCCCATTACATTTATGTAGCTGCCATTGGTGGTTCCCTACATTACTGAGCTTAATTTCTGCTTGGTTTACTCTTTGGGCATGAAGATGGAGGCAGCAGGTTCTTGTGAAGCATTGGTACCTGTCTAGTAAAATATATGATGTCACAACCCCAGAAGACAGTGATCTTTGTAGCCTGGGATGGAAATGGTGATGCTTTCTACCACAATAACTTCGCATTCCATATATATATTTTTTTA